>NW_005871048.1:8520463-8550525 GCF_000147115.1 Myotis lucifugus
TCTATTACAGCAATCACCACTGCAGAGAGCCAAAGAAGCAATTGAATTAGAGAAACTATTTGCAAATGGCCAAACAAATTGATAATTTTAAAAGAAATTAACTCTGACACAGAGAAAAGTATAAGCCCTGTTTGCTTTTTTCTACTATTGATTGTGGTTTCTCTTTAGCCAGATAATAGGAGGCTGATTGTGTTGTTATGGCAAAGCCATTCAAAGGCTCTTTCATTCACTAGCCCTGGGACAGCACAAACATCCCTGTATAGCAGTGGTTCTCAATCTTCCTAATGCCTCGACCCTTTAATACAGTTCCTCATGTTGTGGTGACCCCCAATTTCATTGTTACAGATTGAACATAATTAAAGCATAGTGATTAGTCACAAAAACAATATGTAATTATATATGTGTTTTCCGATGGTCTTAGGCGACCCCTGTGAAAGGATCATTTGACCCCCAAAGGGGTTGGGACCCACAGGTTGAGAACCTCTGCTGTATAGCCTGGTCCTGAGATAACTCTTTCTTTTTTTTTTTTAATTTTTTTTTTATTGTTGACACTATTACAGATGTCCCTCATTTTCTCCCTCTTTGCCCACCTCCACCTAGCTCCAGCCCACCCCTATCCCCACCCTGGCCTTCACCACCCTGTTGTGTGTCTCCATGGGCTACCAAAATGTGTTCTTTGGTTAATCTCTTCACCTTCTTAATTGAATATTTTTATTAAAGTTTAGTTGGCATACAATATCATATTAGTTTCAGGTATACAGCACGAATTTGATATTTATGTATCTTAAGATGTGCTCCCCACACGAAGTCCAGTCAACCATTTGTGTCCCTGTAAAGTTATCTCACACTATTGACTATCTTCTCTTTTTCACCCATCCTTCTACCTCCTCCTCTCTGGCAACCATCAATTTGTTCTTTGTTTCTATCAGTCTGTTTTTGTTTGGTTTGGTTTGGTTTGGTTTGATGATATAAGTGAAATCTTGGTCTGAATTATTTTACTCAGGGTAACATCCTCCAGATCAGTGGTTCTCAACCTTCCTAATATCCCAACCCTTTAATACAATTCCTCATGTTGTGGTGACCCCCAATTTTATTGTTACAAATTGAACATAATTAAAGCATAGTGATTAATCACAAAAACAATATGTAATTATATGTGTTTTCCGATGGTCTTAGGCGACCCCTGTGAAAGGGTCGTTTGACCCCAAAGGGGTCGCGACCCACAGGTTGAGAACCCCTGCTCTAGATCCATCCATGTTATTGCAAATGGCAGGATTTCATTCTATTTTATGGTTGATTTATATTCCATTTTGTAGGCAAGCCACATCATTCTTATTGGGGCAGGAACTTGATGGAGGGGAGCCATGGGGTAAAATGGGAGACATATGTAATACCCTCAACAATAAAGATATATAAATTTTTAAAAAATGTAAAGTAAAATTCACATAATTTTATAAATTTTTTTATAAAAAGAATTTAGAGGAAAAAAAAGATTGTATTGAATCTTTAGATATAGAGGCAACTCTTTCAAATGCTGTACTTTCCTTAGGCAGCTTCCTGCTGGGGAGATTATAAAGACTCCCAATCTGGCCAGAGCCACACTTTCAGGGCTCAATAAAGACACAGCTCTCCCCATGAGAAATGACTGCCCTAGAGCCATCATTAAAATGGGAGGCATTTGGGCAGGGCAATTGGAAAACAGGGTGCTGATTGCTGATTGGAGAGCCCTGAGTAACCATCCGGTTTGGTTTAAGCACAGAAGGTTATAGCTCTGTGTGACATTTCAAATAGCAGAAAGCATAAACCAACAAATAACTCTCCTTTGTTTCGTTATGACTGCAGCCATTCTCATTGTCCATTTGGAACCAAAGCTAAAAAACAGAGTGATCTGACATAAAGTATTCAAAGTTACATACACCATTTTCACCACTTTCAAAACATTTTTTGTTCCTTTTGTAGCTTTTAGTGAACATCTAAATTTTTTTAAATTTCCGATAACTACATTTCAAGTAATGCTTCATTTAACTCTGAAAATCTATATTCAGTGATTCTCCAACTCTATCAGGCTTGGAAAGAAAAACAAATCCTTACTCCCATTTTTGTTTATAAAAATGTTTTATTAAATACACACAAGAAAGGTTTATAAGTATATATTTTAAATGTAACAATAAAATGAACATTACATACATTCCACCCAACTTAGTAATATAACACTACAAATAGCTTTAAAGCCCCCTACGTACCTATTTCCAGGCCCAACCCCTTTTTCTTTGCCACTTAAGATACCAACCTGACTTATGTATTTATTATTCCCTTACTAATCTTTATAGTTCACTACATCAAGTTTTCTCTAAATATCACAGTAGTTTTACACTTTGTGTAAGGCAATAATTCAGTATGTATTCTTTTGTATATTTCCATTCTGGTATTGACAACATTTAGGTTATTTTCAGTTTCTTGCTATAATAAGCAATGCCACTTTGAACTTGCTTCTGGCTGACTCTGTCAGTAACATTTCAAAGATATATACCTAGACGTAAAATTTCTAAGTCAGAATATGTGTTTCTTCAACTCTATTGAATAATACCAAATATTGGCCCAAAGTAGTTGAAACAATTTATATTCCCACCAGCACTGTATATAAAAGTGTGGCAGTATAGTAAGAAGTTAGAAGAATTCCTGGACAAGTGGAATGGAGAAACTGATACAGGAAAATTAAACAAGACCAAGCAGTTTGGGCAGCTTGCAGCAGCTTGTGAATTGCAAGACCTTAACCTCCCCAACTAAGGGCACTTGAGAACAAGTGGTTTATACCTCTCCTCTCGAACCAGAGAATGCATAGCTTAAATCACCCTGGCCTGGGAAAACAGAGCACAAAGACACAATTAGTGCCATTTGGGCCAGCTAAACCTAAGGACAGATGAAGTCTGGGGGACAAATAACAAACACCCCAAAGCATTTGAATGGTATCACTTGAGGGGAGAATGCTATGCAGGACAGATAGCTGCTAGGGCAGGAGGAAGGGAAGGGGAAAAAGGAAGAGTTTATCTCACCCACTGAACACAGAAGTCAGCTGTCTTGGGACTTGCGAAGATAAAAACGCCAGATGTTCGCATTAATCTGGAAAAAGCCACCACAATGTAAAAGGAGGACCTTGAAATCTAGTCTATACAACATGGGAACCTTGAAACCTATAGGGGGGGAAAGTATAAAACCCTTAAACCCTCACCAGGCAGGGTGCTCAGCCTAGCTGAGTTGCCTGCTTTAGCTTTATGCCAAGTGTATTCTTAATAAATTTGCTTGCTTTGCTTCAACACTACTTTCTGTCACTCATCTGAATTCTTTCTGGCCAGCGTGACAACAGCAGAGGAGGGAGAGCCCCCTCCAACTCAGGCAGCTCTCTGGTAACAAAGTTTCCATTTTTTCTACATCTTCATCAACATTTGGTATTAATAGACATTTTAATTTTCACCAATCTCGTAAATTTAAGCTATTATTTCATTGTGGTTATCATTTGCATTTGAGGTTGATCAAACTGGTATTTGTTTATTTTGTCATAAAGTAATTCATCTTCTTTGAAATGTATTTTAATAATTTTTGCCCATTTCCTCTTATGATGTTTGCTTTTCTATAATTTGTGTTTCTTTCATAATGTCTGCTAATTATCACATCAAATGTATATTCTAGAGAATGTTATTCTGCTAGTTTTATGTGTCAGAAATATCTTCTCTCAGTTTGTGGCTTTTCCCTCCCTTTTTCAAATTTTTCTTATAATACAATTCTTAATTTTAAAGTAAATTAATTTGTCAATGAATTTTAAAGTAAATGAATTAAAAGTAAATAAATTTTCTTTATGGTTTGTGCTGTTTTTCTTTTCTTTTTTCCTCTTTTAAAATTTTTTTTCAAAATCCTGAGGTCATAAACATGCTCTCCTATATGTTCTTCTACAAATATTTCAACTTTTCTTTTCTCACTAAGGCAGTTTTCCTCCTGAATCTGACCTCTCTGAATTATATAACATTAAGATCCAACTTTATATTTTTCATACAGATAATCAATCCAGCACCATTTATTAAGCAATCCATCCTTTACTCACTGACCAGCAAGCCACCTCTGCCATGAATCAAATTTTCATATACACAGGAGCTGGTTCTGGACTCTTTATTCTGATTTACTGTCTAATTTGTCTTTGTATGAGTGAATATAATCCTACCTAATTGACTGTAGAATTGAATAAGTCTGGGTTTATGGTAGAGAAAGGCCCCTGTGTTATTCTTCATTTATATCACAATTGTGAAAAGAGATAGCCAAGGTGGAGCCATTTATGTTGAGGGAACTAAAATGGAGCTGGTAAGCCAAGAAAAGGTTTGTCTTACACATGTTCCACCCAGACTGTTTCTCCATGAACTTTTGAACTTTGTCAGCTGTGCCTAAATTTTAATCTTCTCATCACCATGACAACCAGACCATCATCATTTCTTACTTTGAAAGGAGCCAACCTCTTTTTTCCAGCCAACATCCTTTGTTTGCATAATGGGCTCAACCAATCCTTATTAATTTAGCCAGAATCCTTCATTTACATAAAGACCAGATTGAGGATAGAACATGCAGTCCAAGCCTTTGCAAGCCCTGCCTTTCTTTGTTCTTTTCAGAGCACAATTTAGGTTACTACCTGAATCTGTGCCCTGGATTGCAATCCCTCATTTGCTCAAATGAACGCTTTTTATTCCTTATTACAGCCTAAATATTTTTTGTTAACACTATTTTAGCCAATCTTAGCTAATTATTTTAGAATGAGATTTTCAAGTTCTATGAAACCTTTCATGATGTTGGTTCATGTTGTATTGAATCTATAGATCAATTTGGGGATAAATAATAATTTTTCCCTTCATAAACATGATATATTGCTACATTTATTTTGTATTTCTACATTTAAAGGACTTTCTATATCTTTCTACATAAATTTCTCTATACCTTTTGTTAGATTTGTTCGTAGGTATCTTACTTTTTTTTTATCCTATTTTAAATGGTAACTAATATTTAATTTAATTTCTATTTCTTCCCAGTGTATACAACTAACATTTTACATTAATTTGCACCTGAAAATTTTTCAAAGAACTCATCTATTCCTCTAATTTTCTAACCATAATTCTGTTCTTTCATGTAGACAAACATAACACTTTTAAATGATACTATTTATGTTTTTCTCTTCTAATACTTAGAAGCTGTATTTTTTCTCTTGACCTCATTTATTATTTAGGATTTCCAGTATACTGTTGAGTGGAAGTGATAGAAAGAGCCTTTGCTTTAATTTTAATTTTAAAGGAAATGGTTTAATATTCCATTATTATATACAATCTTTTCTTTAAAATTTTTTAAAATCAAATTTTCTTGTAAGTTTCCTCTATTCCTAACATCCTAAGAGCTGTCAGCATAGTGCAAGGGTGGAAACCTTTTTTTTCTGCCAACGGCCATTTAGATATTTGCAACATCATTTGAAGGCCACACAAAATTATCAACTTAAAAATTAGCCTGCTATGTCTGGTCAAACATTTAATTAAGACACCCCTAAATACCTTGGCAGGGCCAGACCAAATGATTTTGTGGGCCTTATTGACCCAGAAGACAGATGTCCCCCACCTGTGGTATAATGTATTTTAAATTTTATTGCAGGCCTTTTTTTTTTTCACTTATTGGAAAAAGTGTTTCCTCCTTAAATCTGTTTATGTAATAGAAATAGATTTTCTAAAGCTAAACCAACCTTGTACTGAACTAACCCCAAGTTGATAATTATGAATTATCTTATTTACATAATGCTGAATACATTTGCTAATAAGTTATCTAGGACTTTTGCATCTTTATTCATGCATGAGATTAATCTATAATTTTCTTTCCTGCTGTATCCCTTGGCTGTTGTGTGTCAAGGTTGTATTAGCCTTATAAAAAGAGACGGAGAGTGTTGCCTCTTTGTTCTTCTTTGGAAGAGTTTGTATAAGATTAGAATGAATTGTTTCATGAATATTTCATGGAATTGGCCTGTAAAATTATTTGAACCTGAGGTTTTCTGTGGGAAAATGTTTTAAATTATTTATTTTACCTTGTTGGTTGTTACACGACTTAAAGTTTTATTTACTTAAGTCAAATTTGATCACTTTTTAAAAATTATATTTTTCTAAAATGTCTCCACTTTATTTAAGTTATAAAGTTTTTATAACATTGTTTTTCCATTTCTTTAATCTTTATTGCATCCATACTAAATTAGAACTGGAAGGGTCTAGAGGTGAAACTCTTGCACTCTACCACTCATCATCAATTATCCCAAACAGGAAAGCCATACTTATCATCTCCAACAGGAAGATGTTTTTCTACTCTACTACTCCAGAGCAAGAAGAAAGATCTCCTAACCCCCAGCAAACACTCAGCCAATGAAAGACTATTATAACTCAACCAATGAAAAGCCACTATACTTTGAGCACCCAGTTTCCTCTAATGGACTCTGTTTACAACAGCCTGTTTGAATTCGCTCCTCTGTAAAAGAATATTCCTCTCCTTTGTTCTCTGGACTTGTGCATGATTTGCCATTAAACCTCATGTTCTTTGTTACAATTCTTTGTTGTTCCTGAATAAACCCACATTGTTGGAGAAATAGCTGGCTGTCTTAAGTTCAATGTTATGTCCTCCTTTTCATTCCTGGCATTGTTATTTGTGTCTTCATTTTGCTTAATAAATTTTGCCAATGGTTTGCCATATCTCTTAGGCTTTTCAAATTACCAACTGTGGATTTCTTCAATCTTTTCTATTATATTTTTGTTTTCTGTTCATTCATTTTAGCTTCTATATTTACAATGTATTGGATGTGAGTTTCTTCTACTATTTTTTAACTGCTTATTTTATAAATTTTCTAATTTCTTAAATTCACTGTTTAATTTCCAATCTTTCTTCTTTTCTAATAAAAGAATTTAAGGTAATAAACTGACCTAGAAATATTGTTTTAACATTTACATTTTTATTGATTTCTAATTCCATAGAATAAAATGCTCAAATTTTATCTTCATTTTGATGAGTTTTGAGAACTGTATATGCCCTTGTAATATGATTCATATTGATATCCAGAACATGTCCATCACACTAGAAAATTCCATCATGCCTCCTTTCACTAGTCTTCTTTCCAGCAGTGCCCTAGTCTCTGACATCTTTACCTATAGATTAGTTTTGCCTGTTGTTGAACATCATATAAATGGAATATTATAATATATATTCTCTGTATCCATCTATATTCTCTTGTTGTATGCCATCAGTAGGTTGTTGTTTTTTATTTCTGAGTAGTGCCCTTTCACAACTTGCTTATCCATTTTTCTATTGATATTGAGGCTGTTTCCAGTTTAGAGCTCTTATAAATAATATTTTTGTATAATGTCTTTTGATTTTTATCTATTTTTAAAATATGTTTTGTTTTCTTGGTATTGGTTACAAGAATTTCTTGTTATTTCTAGACAGTTATTTGTTACATATAAGTTTTGATAAACATTTTCCATAGTCTCTTGGTTAAATTTTTATTTTCTGAATGATGCATTTTAATCAGCAATATATTCAATTTTCAGAAAGTCCAATTTGATTTTTTTTTGAGTAAATATATTTTTAAATTTCTCAAAATATCTTCAACTAACACTAAGGTCATAAATATATACTCCTATGTTTTCCTTCTAGAAGCTTAATGACTCTAAATTTTATGTTTATACTAGAGGCCCAGTGCACGTAATTCATGCACTCAGGGTGGGGGGAGATCCCTCAGCTTGGCCTGCACCCTCTCCCAATCTGGGACCCCTCGGGGGATATAGCAGTGTGACAAGTGGCAGGCAGCCAGGGAGGAGCCCGGATCGGGGCTGAGTGCCACTGGTGCTCATCCCTGCCCACTGCACAAAGTCAGGAGAGGCTCCTGCCATCGCAGCTGTGCTTGCCAGCTATGAGCCCACTTCTGGCTGAGCAGCGCTCCCCCTGTGGGAGTGCACTGACCACCAGGGGACAGCTCCTATGTTGACCATCTGCTCCCTGGTGGTCAGTGCACATCATAGCAACTGGTTGTTCCAGTAGTTCTACTGTAACGGTCGCTTAGGCTTTTATTATATAGGCTAGAGGCCCAGTGCACGAATTCGTGCACCAGTGGGGTCTCTCTGCTTGGCCTGCGGGATTGGGCCAAAACCAGCTCTCCAACATCCTCCAAGGGGTCCCAGATTGCGAGAGTGCACAGGCCAGGCCAAGGGACCCCTCCAGTGCATGATCGGGGTCAGGGAGGGACACGGGAGGTTGGCCAGCTGGGGAGGGACCGCAGGAGGGCTCCAGGGCATGTCCAGTCTGTCTTGCTCAGTGCCGATCGGCTGGACCCCAGCAGCAAGCTAACCTACCAGTCTAGTGTCTGCTTCTTGGTGGTCAGTGCACATCATAGCAACTGGTTGACTGGTTGACTATCTGCCCCTGATGGTCAGTGCACATCATAGGGAGTGGTTGAGCAGCCTTAGCATATCATTAGCATATTACACTTTGATTGGTTGAACGGCCAACCAGTCGACCAGACACTTAGCATATTACACTTTTATTATATAGGATGTAAATGATGTAACAAATTGATTTGTGCATGAAATGAGATATAAGTCAATGTTTGTTTGTTTTTGTTTATTTGTTTTTAAATATATTTTATTAATTTTTTTACAGAGAGGAAGGGAGAGGGATAGAGAGTTAGAAACTTCAATGAAAGAGAAACATCGATCAGCTGCCTCCTGCACACTCCCTATTGGATATGTGCCCGCAACCAAGGTACATGCCCTTGAGCGGAATTGAACCTGGGACCCTTCAGCCCACAGGCCAACGCTCTATTCACTGAGCCAAACCGGTTAGGGCTAGGTCAATGTTTTAATGGAAACATGAGTAGAATAGAAAACATTTTCCTTTTGGAGAGTATAGCTCACCCCAATCTAATAATAGACAAACACGGTAATTGACCGTACCTTCACTACGCCTCCCATGGGCTAATCAGCGCGATATGCAAATTAACCGCCAACAAAGATGGGGGCTAATTTGCATACTGCAGGCAGGGAGGGACAGCACAAACCGCCAGCTCGCCACCATCCAGGGCAGGCCGGCTGCCCTGGGACCCCATCAGCAGGTCCCCGGCGGCAAGGCACGCCTGCCCCAGAAGCCCCAGCAGTTGGCCATTTCTTGCCGCCCCGGGACCCGAGATCAGCAGGTCCCAGGGCGGCAAGGCACACCAGCCCCAGAAGCCGCAGAAGCCACCAGATATGGCAGTAACTCTATCAGTAAGCACTCTGAAAGTCAGTGGCATAAATGCACGAATTAAAAGACAGATTATGCGGGTGAATCAAAAACAAAATCCATTTTAAATATAAAGACACATATAGATTAAAAGTAAATGAATTAAGCTGCAGCCTGTTTTGCTCAGTGGATAGAGCATTAGCCCATGGACTGAAGGGTCCCAGATTCGATTCCAGTCAAGGGCATGTACCTCAGTTGCTGGCTTGATCCCCAGTCCCTATCAAAGCATGTGCAGGAGGCAACCAATCAATGTGTCTCTCCCTTTCCCTTCACTCTCTCTAAAATTTAATGGAAAATTATCCTTGGGTGAAGATTAACAAAAACAAAGTAAATGGATTAAGTAACATTAAAGAGATTATAAGAAAAATATATTCCAAATTTTGTTAGTTGTGTAATGGTTATGTTTAAATTATTAACACCTAAGAAATTGGGTGAAGGGTACATATAATATGCTGTAGTATTTTATAGGTTTTTTTAAATGTATGAGATTATTTCAAATTAAAATATTTAAAAAATTAAATATTAATAAAATATTAATTGAAATGTATCTGCATTACATGAAAAATCTCCTAATTGCTTCTAGCATAATTTATTAAATTGTGTTAAAATTTATAAGGGTTCAATTAAAAAATATCTTAATTCTAAATGATATAATAAAAAATATATAATAGTGCAGTTATAAGCACTTATCTGAAAATAAAAGTTTAAAGAAGTGAATTTAAAGAAGGGATTAGCCAAAGAAAATATATGTAACCCATGGACACAGACAACAGTATGGTGATGGCCAGAGAGAAGTGGGGGGCAAGAGCTGGGTAGAGGGGGCAAAAGGGGGGAAATAGGGACATCCTATATAATAAAAATAAAAGGCTAATATGCACATTGACTGAACAGCAGAATGACGGGTTGCTATGATGCGCACTGGCCACCAGGTGGCAAATGCTCAATGCAGGAGCTGTCCCCTGGTAGTCAGTGCACTTCCATATGGGGAGTGCCATTCAGGAAGAAGCTGGCTCATGGCTGGCCAGCACAGTGGTGGTGGCAGGAGCCTCTCCCACCTCTGTGGCAGCACTAACAATGTACAACTAACGATTTAGACCCGATCCCTTGGGAGCCTAAGCCTTTAGTCGGACATCCCCCGAGGCTCCCTGGCTGCCAGAAGGATGTCTGACTGCAAGCTTAGGCCTGATCCCCCGGGGAGTGGGCCTAAGTTGACAGGTGGACATCCCCCAAGGGGTCCTGGACTGTGAATGGGCGCAGGCCGGGCTGAGGGACCCCCCCCAAGTGCAAAAATTTTTGTGCATTGGGCCGCTAGTCTATATATAAAAGCCCAGCAACTGAATGGCGAAATGACCGGTTGACCAGTCACTATGTTGTGCACTGACCACCAGGGGGCAGCCGCTCAACACAGGAACTGCCCCCTGGTGGTCAGTGTGCTCCCACAGCAGGAGCAGATGCTCAGAGGTGGGTCCACAGCCACTCAGCTGATCAGGATAAGCGGTGCTTCCGCAGTGGGCTGATCCCCACAGGCCACACCCTGCACCAGTACATGAATCTGTGCACCGGGCCACTAATTTGAAATAATTGACCATGAGTGGTAGAGTGTGAGAGCTCCCCCTATTGGTCCCTCCTACTCTAATTTACATGAGGGTTCTGTTTATTAATCTTCATAGTATAGATGCAATAAATAATAAAAAGATGAAAAGACAATGCTATAAAGAAGTTTATAACAAATTAAGTGGAATTTAAAAAAATATATAACTTTTTAAAATATAACTTTTTAATCTGTTCATTGAAATTTTATTTGATTATTATATTTTATTTCAAAAATTTTAGTTGGATTACTTTTAATCTGATTGAGTTTCTTAATATCTGAATTAATATTTTTATATACTTATATTCTAATATGAACAAAATTATTTCCTATTCTGTGGCTATTAATTCCAATAACTGCATTTATTTGAGAGTCTCATTATTGTTATTTGTTTCTATAAGCCTTTACTCTTTGACTTTAAGGAGTCTTGCATTTTGTAATTTTTTTTTCCTTTTAAAATTTGCGCAAGACTTTCATTTTGGGACATTCTCGCAAACTGGTGTTCCTTAAAATAAAATCTGTTCATATTTGTCTCAAATGCTTAGGAGCACTACTAATCAAATATTATCTAAAATAAAAGTTTAGATAAAAGTTTTTGTTTCCAGATGGGTAGTGTGAATTTCAACCTTAAAGACACATGGGCACAAGTTTTTGGTTACAAATCAAATTTTCTCTTCTGTATGGTTGAGATAAGGGAGCATCATTTCTGTCTCCCTTGGTGGCTAAACTTTTTCTTTCACTGAGGATATAGTTTTTTAGGGTCCTAGATTTGGGAAAGAGTCTCCTTTTAAATTTTTAAATGAGTGCAGGCTAGGTTTATATTCTTTCCCCAAAAGTTCGTAAGATTTTTAAGATGGGTCTTCAGAATCACCATTCATTGATAATTTCCCCAAGATAACCAGCTATTTTGTACTTGCTTAACTTTCTGGATTCTTGTGTATCTTTTGTTTTTAGTCTCTAAATATTTTCCTTACTTTCTTGTTGGCTCAATAATGCATTTAATATATACCTAATATTTTTCAGTGTCTTAATTTATTTTGAAGTGAAAGGTTTGTTGAGAATATCCAGTACACTATTTTATCAAAAATTGAAAATCCATATTTTCATTCAAACTGTTTACAGCCTCATCAGCTAACAATGATGCAATTCATATAGTTGGCAACAACAAACTACAAAACTAGAGGTATAGTGGGTAGTTCAATAGTTCACTGATTTTATCTAAATATCTGAGGTTCCAATTACCATTAAGGGTATTTAAAAAATACAAGATCATTTTCTGCACTCAGTATTTGCAAAGATGATATTTAAAAATGGCACATATATCAGCTGATTAAGCAGGAGGGAAACCAAATCAAAAACAAAAAGACATACATGTGTAGACTTGCTGAATGACAGCCAATGTGCATGAAATATCATTGTGGACCAAGAGTGACCAGAGATATCTGTTTATTAAAATATTAACATTATACTTAATGCTTATCCCATCATATAAATTTATATTCTTATATTTTAATATCACAGACTCTTACCTACCTGAATGCAAGAATATGCTATAAGATCACTACATTTGCTGACTTAATGCCCATTAACAGAAAAGAAATGGAATTTAATATCCTTTAAAACTAAGCAAAAACTTGGTCAGTTTAGGATTATAGATTGGTGGCAGAGATGTCTTGAAGGGAGAACTTCGGTAAGACTAATGTTTCTGAATATCTCACTGAAAAAAATCCATTGATAATCAAATAGTTTAAACATTTCAAATCAGTCCATTTAATTATAGTAAGACGTGTTATCACATTTTTACCAGTGCTCATATAGTAGTAATAATATCGACACTGCCTGTAGACTTCTCTTTATCTTCCATTTTTCTAAATCCTGCTGGTAGCACATGCTTTTCAGAATTCAGTGACTGAATACATTTTATTTCAACTAAATGAGCATAAAACTGAAATATAAACGTAGTCACATTTACCTTTCCTTTAACAAAACCTCTATACAACTACATTTTGCTTATATTTAATGCTCGATCTTTTTATTTCCCTTCCTCTAATTAATATATTTTCTTTCTCATCAGTACTATTCATATGTAGCTGGCATCTGAAATGTCTTTTGCAGGTTATCTTTTTGGTGCTATTTCTCTTTGGAATGTTCTGCCTCTTGATGTTTTAATGGGGTTGGTATTGTGCAATGGGCAGGTTCCTCTCCCACTTGGGTGTGATCACCCCTCTAATAAAGGCCTACAAATAAGCAACTTTAGACCTCAGGAGGAACACTAAAAAGACATCCTATCCCTTTGGCCTACATTCTGCAGGCCTTCTGCATACTAAAGACCGCTAAGTCCGAGATTAGAAGGTAAGCCTATGGGAAATGTGCCAAAGAGGTCTGCTTCTATGTCTGGAAGGAAGAAACACTCTTGATTCTTATGTGCAATTGCCTAATTCACCAAGGTCAGCGAAGTCTTACAAGTTTTGGAGGCAAAGCCCTGTAGCAATTTTTCTCTCCTGGGGGAGTAGGAAAACAGAAGGGAGAAGGGCACTCTATATGCATCCACTCACCTCCAATTACAGAGATTCTAACCACGTGAAGAATTTTGGTGTACACATGCAAGAAATGGTGACAGAGAAAAAGCAAATAAATAGTAATTTTGTCCAAAGCCTCCTTTTTACACCCCCATGAACCTGAAAAGGTGCTAGAAGACTGACTGAGGACTTGCAGGTTCAAGGTCCAAGCCATCTCTCACACATATGCTATATGTTAACAAGTGAGTCATGTTGATTAAAAGAGCAAAATAAAACTATCTTCATTGAACTACTATGCACATAATTACTCAAGTATTTATATACAAGTATGTATATATTTTAATTCCCACCTTCACATTTATTTTTGTTTTAAAATATTACACTGGATGTTTTGCACAATTAATACCCTATTTCTTAAAGTCCAAACTCTCTTAATGTGTTACATCAAAAACAAACAGGACTCATCTTACTGTGCTCTATGTTTCAAAAGAAACTATCCCCATTTCTTTCTAATCATCAACGAGCTCACTGTTTACAATCAATTACTGTTTAATTCCCATGAGACGCTTTCAGTACTATCACTTTCAGAATACACACATCGCAGTCAGGCAATCCTCACTGCTCCTTTACACTCTACATGTACTTCATTTCTACTAACAAAACAGAAGTTTGGGGAGTTGCTGCACTCCAACAGGAACCTGGCAAGGTTTAATGGGAATTTTTCACAGTAGCCCGAAGTCTGAAATACCATGGACCGCCTCATCATGCTCAGAAGCCAACACCAATTATAGCCATGCTGCTATACTTAAAAACTGCAATATAAAGATTCAGGATTGAGCACAGGATAGTGATCAGTGGATTCAAGTGCCACCTACAGGCTATCTCTCTATTATATTCTTTTTGTAGGACAAAATTAAAGGCAATGTACCGGAAGGGAGATGCATAACACTGGTCAGGAGAAACTAAAGCTGATTCTTATACTTGGGCCCTTCTGTAGTTTAACTTATTTTAGTGGTCCATATTTTTCCTCAATGGGCATAATTTAAAAATCAAACAGAGACCAAAGTTTTTATATTATCATCAAAGGAAATAAATTATCTATTCTATAGTATTATGGTGAGACTACAAGCTGGTATGTTTAAAAGTTGACAAAAATATTGGGTTACTAGTATACTGGCATTAATATTACTATTACTCCCTTCTTGTATTTTTCACTTGTTTTTAAACTTTGTTTAAGTATCTCATTACATGTATACACTATATCTACACAGTAGTCACTAAGGTGCTTAGATGTTATTATAGATAATTTGTATCATAATTACCCCAAATCATCAAATATTCAATAAGTCATACTGTGAAATAGGCATGATAATAATGTGATGTGATAATACAAAAAAAAAACAATTCTAGAAATTTGCTTTATGTAGTTTGTCTACTTAATGCATTATAAAATGTACCTACCTTTATTGAAATTAAATGATTAAAATGTAAAAACTAAAGAAATATTTGTTGAGCTTCTTCTATGTCCCCAACACTGAGTTAGTTAGGGGCAGTACAAGGAAAAGAACAGTCCTTATAACTATCATCAGATTGTTAACAATATATTGGGGAAGGAAGACATTTATAGATTAACACATAAAGGGAGTAAGTGTTATAAGTATTGAAAAATACAAGAAATTATAGAAGAAACAGGATTTTAACTGAGGCTAGAATTGATAGATTAAAGTGGAGAATAATAGGGGGAAATGGAAAAAAGTATGTCAGCATGAACGCATGAGGTATACGTGCTCAAAAAATATACATGGCCAAACCACATTCCCCAACATCTGCTCTGTGACAGAACTCTACATACTTCTTTAGGTCTCCCAAAAACTCTGAAATGGTTACTATTATTATTCCTATTTTATAAATGAGGATATTGAAGCTGAGAGAGGTTAAGTAATTTGAGCAAAGTCATTGAACTGATAAGTAATAAAATCAGGATTCAAACCCACAACTTTGTTATTCCAAGGTGGGTGTCCTGAACCACTATGCCAACAATAAATAAACCATCTGTCTTCAAAGGATGCAGTATATGGCATGAGGTAAATTTAGGAAGTATAACAGCCGGGCAACAGATGGCACATTCAAATTAGATTATTCAAGCTGAGTTCCATACAGGGAATATTTACAAAGGTATGTGCAAGGTAAAGCGAAACCACAAGAGTAAGGCAGTATCCCAGCAACACTAAACCATTTCCACCCCTCAGCCTGAAAGGTGGGGTGGAGAGTGAGAGTTATCAAAGCCCAGAAGGACAGAGGGATGCCGGACAAGATGCATGACTTTTAATAGAAAGGAAGAACCTGGGGAAATAAATTCCCTGACTTCATTCTCCTCCTTCCTATTTCACACCAGGGTTTCCATTGATATAATTCATATAGATCAGCCCCCCAGGGCCACACAGCAGCTGAATCAAGGTGGAGAATGGATCTGGAGAAGCGAATGGAAGACAGGAGGCACTAGGATGTTCTGTGAGGTTCTTGGGTGTTACTCTGTTGGGAATAAAGGGTCAATGAATGTTTGAGGTGTATAAATGAACTGCTTTAGGAAAACTAAATTGTTATTAATATGAATAGACTGAAAAGGCTGACAGCAAAAATGCTTAGAAAAAACCTTTACAAAAGTTTTGGTAGGAGGAATTAAAGATGATTCAAATATATGGAGAGATAATGGTGTGTCTATGGATCAAACCATTAACTATTGTTAATATTGATTTGGATTTTCAACACAACTCCAATGAAACATATCACCAAGTTTTTTACATTAACAAGCTGATCCTAAAATTCATATGGAAATGAAAGACCAAAAATAGTCCTCACAGCTTTCAAAAGGGAGAACAAAACTGGATTGCTTACACTATCTAATTTCACAACTTATCAGTAATAGTGACAGTAATCAATATAGTGTGATATTGGTGTAAAAATAAATAGATCCACAAAAGAGAACAAAATTGAGAAATATTCCCTCGCACATACATAGTCAATCGATTGTTGACAAAGTTACAAAGGCAATCCAGCAGAGAAAGGGTAGACTTAACTGGTGCTGGCATAATTGAATAACCTTATGTGAAATGCAAACTCTACCCCAGGTTTTCGGATCAAGAAGTGCCCTGCTGATTAGAGATCACCTCTGGGTGCTCTGGGAGAGACTGAGTACGACCACGCTGCATGAAGTGGTTATATCAGCTGGAGTCTTTATCATGACAGTTCTGAATCTTAATGTCAGGGGTTGAAAAAGCAATCCACTTCATTATAGAAGGGATACATTCCCACCCAGCCTTGAACAGGTCCTTGAGTTTAAAGAATCCCAATTTTTTATAATTCTTTTTGCTCTGAGGGAGACACTATATCTTCCAAGGTTGTTTGTTTTACAAATATGATATCCAAAACCAAAAATATGTCCAGTCAAAGGCAGTCAGTGCTTCTGCTCATACGATGTGCAGAAAAATGAGACGCGTGAAGAATTACCTCCCAGCACACGGCTATGGGGATGGAGAGATTCTGATGAATTCACAACGTGCCTCTTAAGGGAACACTATTTCTCTATTAATGAAGCCAACTTACAATTGTGCTTGTCAAATGTAATTGTTTCCATTCTCCTTAACTCCCTATCTCCTCCCGTGAACACCAGACCCATAAGATACCAGTAACTGAAGCCAGAGAGAGAGAACGGTGGAGGATGTGCATAAGGAGAGAGTGAGCGGCAGCATCCCACCCATTCTCCAGCTCTCTCTAGGTTATCCCACTGCAGCCTGCGCTGGAGGGAGGCAGCAGGACCTCGAGCTCTGAGTGGATAGTGAAGTACTGACTAGTATATGGAATCGGGTAGTCTAAATCCAGACTGACCTTTGCATCTTCAAATAAACCCCAAATTCATGGAATTTCCTGTTTCCATCCAGGAAAAAACTAATCACGCTGAGCAAATTAAAAGGCTAAATGGGGAAAAAATAAAGCAGTTTGTTTCCTATTTGGATACCACTAGAAATCTTGATAGCAACATGCCACTTAGTACACAATATTTATGCATAGAAAAAAATATCTGTTCAAGGGAATTCTCCTAGGGAGTTAAAATTTTATTATTTTACCTTATAGGTTTCAGCAAAGTTTGACTTGTATTTATTTTTTTACAAAAAAAAATTATTTAACCTTGCTAATTTTGAAATAAATCATTATATATTGAATACAATGAAATAAAATAAAAAATAGAAAAAATATTAGAGGCCCAGAATAAACTCAGGAGTTAAACAAAACCCTCCAAAATATCACTTTCTTCAAGCATCATAATCTCATATTAAGGGCCCTTAAGTAGAGCGGGAGGGGGGGGGGTGGGGGAGCACACCTGCTCAGCCATATTCAAGGAGCTAAACTGTATGCAGCACATATCTCAGTTCTATAGCAAAGGAATAAAGCCTGGTTCCAGGAGAGCAAAAATCAGCTTCCCCGGGATAGCCCTTCAGAGAAACATCGGGTTCTGGGCATGAGGCAGTGGAGGACTAGAATGTCATTATCATTGGGAAGCAGTCATGCAGGAAGCGGAGGATCTCGGATCACAGCATGGAACAAAGAGAGGGCAAAGCAGTGCCTTTGGAACAAAACTCCCATTTTGGCTGCAGCACTCAGAAGCCACTTCTCTCTGAGAAAGAGTAGAGGTTCGTAGGTAAATGTTTATGGGAATCCATTTATCCTGTGGGCTACTCTAAACATTACTCTAGCAGCAGTTCTCAACCTGTGGGTCGCGACCCCTTTGGCAGTCGAACAACCCTTTCACAGGGGTCGCCTAAGACCATCCTGCATATCAGATATTTACATAACGATTCATTACAGTAGCAACATTACAGTTATGAAGTAGCAACGAAAATAATTTTATGGTTGGGTCACAACATGAGGAACTGTATTTAAAGGGCCAGAAGGTTGAGAACCACTGCTTAACGAGCCGTCGGATACACTATTATTCAATGTGGTTTCCTGGATTAAACTGAAAATTATTGCAGCAGCACTCACTTTTGGTAGCCAGATTTGCTCAGAGGCACTGGGTGTAATACACCAAGAAAAATTACTCACTGAGAGCCAACTTCAGGAGGACCCAACAGGACACCAATTCCTTCCATCCTGAGAACAATGACCTACCTTGTCTAGTTGCATGAAATCTCATCACCTCTAGATAATTCATATACTATACATGGATAAAGCAAAACAGTTTTCTGCACATTAAGCACATCTATTGACAGCCTGATTTAAATAGTAGTGCTTCACAAATACTAGAATTTTTGAAATCTTATTTACATCAATGCTAACTGTATTTATAATGTCTCACCCAATCAGGTTTTAACTTGTAATACATGGAGATGAAAAACAAACAGGAGTTCCTGCCTTGGGGGATTTGAGAATTAAGTCTGTGAGTGGGTATTTAAGGACATAAAAGAATAATCGTGACCCCCAAATTTCAATAACACATATTCACAGAAAAGAAAAAACACTGCATTGAACTTTTGTCAAAGGTTAGAAAAATAAGTACATTGTGTGAAATTGATAAATTGATGGGTGCTCCCTGTTTAGAAAAGCTAAAATTAGATTCCTGATGACTGAATTCCCAGTATTCATTGGGAAGCTACCCTATCTCTTATCCTGGGAAGACTGGAGACTGGTCTCCCAGAGAGCAGTTTCCTGATTCTAGAGACAAAGGTACTCTCTGGGTGCAGCCATCTGAAGTGCTAGAATTAAAAGGTGCAGAGCCCAAATCATGCAAGTCAGACGGGACTCAAAAAGGCAGAAGGGAACCTAGAAAGCTCCCCAAAGCAGAGGCCTCCTAAGGCAGATAGGAACACTCCGGCACAGTCATAAGCATCAGAGCCCAAGCTGCTGAGCAGATACAAAGCACTTTGGGCCAAATGATACGGGGTGGAGGTCCCGAGTAATTTGTAGGACTGTTAGGTCAGTCGGGCTCATTCTGGACCCCTACTAGTGTGTGATGAAGTGTGCTGCTTGTTTTACAGCAGGTGTGGGTGTGAGAGGTGTTTTCAAGGAGTTACACACATTTACCAAATGCTTAGAGAGGATTCTTGGTCTGTTTTTCTAGGAATCAGGATGAAGAGGGAGCTCCCCAATTGTTTGCACAACCTGGCACAGGCTAGGTTTAAAATGGCACATAACATAAACATTAACAGAGAATGGTATTCTCTGCAGAACACAAAACCAACATTTTATATAGGATATATGGTTTGATGCTGTCTTTTAATTACTAGAGCTATTTAGGCCTCATTTTCTTTCTTTTTATTTTAAGGATAAGTGAACATTTATTTCTAACATGTACTGGTTAGATGCAAATACATGTGAGTCATGGCCCACTGCGGAAAAGCACAATTTCTGGAAGCAATGCATGCTAATTAAGTCGTTATTGAAAATAACCATTTTGACAACTATAATTTTGCCACTACCTTTTCAAATCGTAAAATGAAAAGTATCTTGTAGCAAATATATTTTAACTAAAGTATACTATATTGCAGCTGCTAAAAAAAACCCTTGAGGCTGAGTTCTCTTTTGTGAACAATGTTGATTGATTGCTCAGGTAAACAAAACAAATCATAGTAAGGAATACCATATGACATTTTCAAAATATTCTGTTTAATGATACAACTGCCCAATAATTATTTTATTTTTAAGATTAAAACCTCCCCCTGGTCAATAAAATAATTATTAATAACAAACTTCTATAAAACAATTCCCAATTAATATTTATCGAGGGCAAACCACATGCTAAACACTGTGCTAAGCATTTTATATGTATTTATTATTTCCCTGTTTATTTATCTAATCTAATCTAAGCTACTCTTATCTATACATCTAACTATCAGAGCAAACTAGATAATTATGTTCTAAATTCCACTCTTTCCAACTACCATTATATAATGAGCAATTTGAAAAGAACCAAAAATATAAATGCCAGAAAATAATCCAGTTCTACATAAGTTAACATATAGAAATCCACTAATAAAAACAAAGCTCAACCAACTGCAAATGTTCAAATAGGAGAAGTTTACTTTGCATGATGATAAATGATAATAAACTATACCTCATAATAAATTTCAAAGAGAAAGGTTTCAAAACACTTGAAGTTGTCATAAAATCTTTCAAAATACTAGTAGACATTTCCATGGGTTATCTCCAAATAGTATATAAAATAATATTGGAACCCAGCTGGTGTGGCTCAGTGCTTGAGTGTCAACCTAAGAACCAGGAGGTTACGGTTCAATCCCTGGTCAGGGCATATGCCTGGGTTGCAGGCTTGATCCCCAGTAGACGGTATGCAGGAGGTAGCCGATCAATGATTCTCATCATTGATGTTTCAATCCCTTTCTCTCTCTCCCTTCACCTCTGAAATTAATAAAAATATATTTTAAAATAAAATATAATAATCTTGGGGAAATAGAGGTATTCTACATTCTTATAATTTTTTTTGTCATTCTAGTTTTTTTATGTAACTAGCTAAACCTGTCACCAAAACCCACAAAACAACCTAAAACAAAACTACAGAACAAACTTATTTGTGAATAGGTATTAAGTATTTCCAAATAAAATACTGTTATCAATTGAATCTAGCAGTAAGGTAGGTATAGTGATTGATAAATAGAATTTTATTGTTAGTATAAAAGATATACATTCCCCTTGTAAAAATCAAACAACTCAGGAAAAGCAAAAATCACTTGAGTTTCTATTACCAAGATACAATCAGTACTAACATTTGAAAATGTAAGAATGTTTATACATTCTTATAATTAACCAAGGATTCTTTCTAACACCAAACAGGAAAACTATTAATACTATCCATAAAAAAGAATTAAATAACTAAAAGGGGGGAAGAATAATTATTTGTTGAGTGAGGTTTGCCCATTAGCTATTGTTAAAAAAAGACATAACCCTGAAAGTCAGTGATTTAAAACAATGAGCACTTATTCTTGCTCATAAGTTTATGGGCCCATGATGTGGTTCTACTGAATTGAGCCAGACTCAGCGGATCTTGGCTGAGCTCATTCATACATCTGCAAGCAGTTAGGGTGCTGGCTGGGAACTGATGCTTCAGGAAGGCCTCCATCCCACTGCAGTTATTGGCTTAGGCTGAACAACGGAGTTGTCAGGGTAATGTGTCTTTTAGCATCCAACAGGATAGCTTGGGCTTTTTCTCACAGCGCAGACAGAGATCCAAGAAAAAGAACAGTGTTAGGCCTCTTGAGGCCAGGCCTCTGAACTGACACAGTATCACTTTCAATGTCTTTTGGCCAAATCAAGTCACAAAATTAGCCCAAATTATAAACACCCATCTCTTGTTGAGAGGAACTGTAAGGTCACATTGCAAAGGCTGTGAATTCAAAAAGGAGTAAAATATGTTGTCCTGTTTATAATCCATTTATCACATGTCAAAAGAAAAGGAAAAGAATTCTGATGGATTCTGATGGTTTCCCCATATGTAATGTTAACATAGATCATATAGGGGTATAGAACTACTTAAACTTTAAGCAGAATATTTAATTATGATTATTATAACACTAAAAAGTCATTTTATAATAAGTTGTATTCAGAAACACATAATTAAATTAGAGACAGAGATAATATTTCCAAAATTAAATTATATATTAATCTGTGGAATAGAGGAGAATATTATTATGGTAAATAATGGTGAAACCAAGCTTTTATAGCTAGCAAATTAATTTAATGTCCCTCACCATTTTTAATGAATAAATGTTAATTTTAAAAATTAATGTTAAAGAAGAGTCAAATAGAGATCTTCTGTTATTTTAGTGAGCCCTACATATGCAATAAACACTATTTCCATACTACTGTCCTGTAGAATCTTTTGTTAGGGCAAGGTCAAAAATAGGGGGTTTGGAAATAAGATTTCCAAAATTGTTTCAATGTTGAAATGTATCACTAAAAAACAAATTTGATTCAATTTGCAAAATGAAAGATGTCTTGACTGATAAAGAAATAAGCCCTTTTTTTCAACAATGATGATAGGCCATTAATACACAAAAATGAAGAAATTATTTTTTAATCTTATATTCACTTAGTCTTTCAAGTTTCTAAAACTGTTTTCTATCTTCAATGTGTGCATTCAATTAATATTTCAATAAGCAATATTTATATTTAACAATAACAAGTAATGAATAAATATTGCATTAAGTTCTTATGTAATAATTGCTTCAAATGTTACAAAGAGCAGTACATTATAAAACTCCTTTTTTATGTTTTATGTTACTGAAGAGCAGCAGTCAATGACATATATTGATGAACCTTTCCGAGAATTGTGTTAATATATTCCAAAATGTCTAAATTGAGCCTAAGCTCTTGGATAAAATACAAAGTTGTGTTCCCCAAACACTGAAACACTCTTGGGCAAAACATATTCACCTCACTTTGCAAAGTTAAACAACTAGGATTCGTGGAAGCATGAGATTATCCCAGAGAAGTACTTTCCCCTTGATATTTTAAGCGGGAAAACTAAAAGCTTGAGTCCAGAATGGAGAGAAAAACTCACTTATATTACTATTCCACTCTACTTTTTAATAAAATGTTCATCAGATAGCACAACCTCCTTTGGCATTTTGAATAATAGGTCTATTATCAACAACATGTACTTTTTCCTCCTCCTCCCAGTGAGTACTGGTATTGTGAAAAGCTTCGTCATTACACTAATAGAAAATACCTTGCAATAACCAGAGAAAAATGGTTCTTACAATGACAAATTGCTTAAAGCAAAACTAAAGTGTTTGTACAATATTTCTTAAACCTGACAAATATTAGGAAATTTAAATATGCCAATACAAAGTACATCTTATTGTAAATTATATCTTATGGCCAGAGGGGGTAAGTTTTAGATGAAATAATGGCACTGTAAGAATGAGACTACCAATTTGATTAAAAAAAAATACAATTTAGCCAGGTTCTAAGTTTAAGCTTTTTATAAATGCCAGTTTTGAAAATATAAATATGTTATTTATATTAAATTAACTCACAAGTCTGTTTATTTTTATGATCCTTCAAATTCCAAAAGTATTTGAAGTGTATTTTATTTGTAATCTATCCACAGATCTTACAAATTATTATATAAGTATTGATTTTTAGTCTTCTGACATCCTAACAAAAGTAGCATTTTTAATTAAGCATCAATTATCATTAAAAGTTAGATTTCTTAAAAGATACATCACTAAAGTAAAATATTACTATTAGCTTGTTAACAAGATTTAATTTTTATTGTCTCAAATGGCTTTCCTTTTCTAAGCAATTCTCTTTTTCCTACCTCTTAGAAATCATTCAGTGAATAAAAGGACAGTGATATAAATATATAAATGGTAATTATTTTTAAAATTTCTATGGGGGATTGTCCTAACCATGTTACTGAAGAACTACAGAAATAATAAATAATAGTTACCTGCTGACAACTACTTACATATTTATTTCTAGATTCCACAATCCTACTTTTCACTGGATTAAAAGTTGATATTGAATGATACCACAATTGTCAATGTCTATCATTTTTCTGCTGATAAAAATGCTAGATAAGCTAACTTTTACTATTCAACTTAAAGAGCCTACATGTAAGGGAAAATACAAAAAAAATATGTGTCTTGTGAATAATGCTGCAATGAACATAAAGGTACATATAGCTTTGCAAATAAACGTTTTCAAATTTTGTGGGTAGATACCTAGAAAAGGGATTGCTGGATCATATGATTTATTCTTTTTTTTTTTTAGAGAGAGAGATAGAGAGGAAGGGAGAGAGAGAAAAAAACATTGATAGGTTGCTTCCAGGGCTCTGTAACCTAGCTATGTGTCCTAACCTGGAACTGAACCTGCCACCTTTTGGTGCACGGGATGATGCTCCATCCAACTGTGCCACCCAGTCAGGGCGGCAACCCTATTCTTAATTTTTTTGAGGAAGCTCCATACTGTTTTCCACAGTAGCTATACCAGTTTACATTCCCACTAGTAGTGAATGGAAACAACCAAAGTGCCCTTGGATAGATGGTTGGATAAACAAGATGTGGTACATATACACAATGGAATACTACTCAGTCATAAGAAAAGATGAAATACTGCTATTTGCAACAACATGAATGAACCTTGAGAATAAAATGCTAAGTGATATAAGTCAGTCACACAAAGCTAAATGAATAAATAAACCTTTCATGGTGGATGCTTTCTCTCATATTTGGGATATATAACTGAAATTCATAGATACAGACAACAGTATGGTAGTTACCAGAGGGAAGGGGGGTGGAGGAGCAGTAAAGAGGGCCAAATATATGGTGATCAAAGATGATTGACTTTTGGTGGTGGGCACACAATGCAATATACAGATCATGTATCACAGAAATGTACCCTTGAAACCTATATGATCTTATTAACCAATGTTACCTCAATAAATTTAATTTAAAAATATGCTTCTTGTGGTTTTTCATATTCTCAGGGTCAGAATACCCATTATTGAGAAATGCAAAGGCCAAGAATGGAATCTGACTTTAAGATCTTCAAAAACTACTAAGAAAATTAAAGAGCTACACAGATAAATCTAAAGCAAAATAAGAACTATGGCCCATGAAACAATGGGTACATACCATAGAAGTTTAAAGGAAAAAGAAAAAAAGATGGTTTCTGAATAAGGGGCGAAGAAGGGAAAATCAGTAGACACTTAAACAAAAATCGGTTTGCATATGACCTTAGTAGCTGGTAAGAATCTGGACATTAAGTTTAAAGATACACAAATATTGGGGAAAAATAAGAAAAAGTAAAATTCACAACATACATTCATGTTATTTGAAAGTGTTTATGGCCTTTTTTGTGTTTAGGAAACTATGGTTTTACTTTGCTCCAAAAGTACAAAAAGCATGTCTTTTCATTTATAGATCTCTTTCAAAGCTTCACCTTCCCTATAGTAGTTGCTCAATAAATCAGTGCTAAACTAATGAACCACCTAATGTAAACCTACTTCATGAAACATTTATTTAGTGATATAAATAAATAGTACAAAGAACCAGATACTTCTATTATAGCCATTAATTTATTTATGTTACCCATTTGCATGTTAGTCAAATAAATTAGTTGTAAAAGGCTTTATGATACCATATTCCTAGTTTTCAACATAAAAACTCCATGTTTTTATTGAGGAAACTGGGCATTCAAAAGCTCATGTATTGTACCTTTTATGTTGCATGGAGATTTATAATGAAACTGTCAACTTTTTACCATTTGGGTAAATAGACAACTAACCTCATTTTATAACACAGACTTTAATATCTCTGTGTGCATCATGTGTCACAAATAAAGAATTATGGGTATGAAAAGTAAAAGAATGTTAGCATTAAAACATAAAGAGCAATAGCAATGAGCTCAAGAGCTATAAGAGAGATTATAAGAAACTTATCCTCAATCACATTTATTATTTCCATGAAACATAAAGTCTACCAAATTTGCACTTAAGACAGTCTGTGTACTGCTTCTCAAAGTGAAGAAACAAACCTTTCATGGTGGGTACATGCCCTTGACCGGAATCGAACCCGGGACCCCTCAGTCCGCAGGCCGACGCTCTATCCACTGAGCCAAACCGGTTTCGGTGAGAGGGGAACTTTTTACTAACAGCAAACTTTGGTATGAAATAGTCCATTTAAATGGTATGTCTTTTTTCATTTTCATTATTTAAATTACAGTTTCCCCCTTAAGCCCTAGAATTATTAATCAGTATTTTTTATTAAATTTATTGGAGTGACATTGGTTAATAGGGTCATATAGGTTTCAAGTGTAAATTTCTATGATACCTGATCTGTATATTGCATTGTGTATATTGCATTTGACTTTGGCCACTCAAAATCAAATCATCTTCCATCACCATATATTTGGCCCCCTTTCCTACACCCACCCCCATTCCCTCTGGTGACCACCATACTGTTGTCTATGTCTGTGAGTTTGTTTTATATCCCACATAGGAGTGAAATCATCTGGTTCTTTATCTGGGTACTGTGTGGGTCAACTAATTCTCTCTTTAGGATCTCACAGGCCGAAATCAAGGTGTTCCTTTCTGTGGGCTCTGGGAAGAATGCACTTCCAAGCTCATCCAGGTTGTTGGCAAATTGCAGTTCCTTAAGGTTAGAGAGCTCAGGCCCTGTTTCTTTGCTGGCTGTCAACCAGGAGCTTCTCTCAGCTCCTTAAAGTCATCTGCATTCTGGTCACATTGTCCCCATTCCATCTTAAAAGCCTGCAAGGATGTGTCATGTGCTTTTCACACAAATCTCTGACTTTTCTTGTCACATCTATCTGACTCTAACTAAAAAAAAAATGCTGTTTTTAAGGGCTCATGTGATTAGATTGCGTATACTGGTATAATCCAGAGTACTCTCCCTATTTTAGATCTGCTACCTTCATTACAGCTGCAAAATACCTTTTGCCATGTAACTTCACATAGTCAGTTTCTAGACATTAGGGCATTGGTTTCCCATGGACTTTTCTAGGAGATTATTCTGAAAAAATAGAAATAAAAAACTATATAGTTTTCTCCTTGAGTTGTTGACCAAATAGTAAGCAGCTTGTGTTTAGAAAAAAAAAATTGCAAAGTATGGCCAAGAATATCTACTGAGGGAAGAGTGAGCTGAATGCAGATTACAGAGGTTGCAAAATGTGAGCAGAACTCACTGAAAACTCACCTCCTTCCTCTATCAGACTTTCCATCTGGGGCTTATTAAATATGCCACCGTCATTATTCATGCATACCATTCAAGCCCGTCATGAATACAAAGCTGAAATCCACTTTATCCCCTTCTAGATATTTCCTAGTGTTTAGATAATTACTATTCATTGTGCAAGTATTATGATAAACAGAATAATGACCACACCCTCCCCACCAAAGATGTTTATGTTCTAATCCCTAGAACCTGTGAATGTGTTATATTACATGGCAAGGGGAATTAAGGCTGTAGGTGGAATTAAGAGTTCAGCTGACTTTAAGATTGCATCCTGCACTACACAGGTGGGCCCAATGTCATCACAAGGGGCCTTTGCAATGTGAAGGGGAAAAAAAGAGACAGAAAAGCTAGAGTCAGCGATGCAATGTGAGATGGACTCAACCAACCATTGCTGGCTTCAAAGACGGAAGGAGATCCTGAGCCAAGGATGCAGGAGGTCTCTAGAAAGTGTGAAAAGGCAAGAAAATGCACTCTCCCCTAGAACTTCCAGAAAGGAACACAGCCCTGCTGACACTTTCATTTCAGCCCATGAAGACCTATTTTGGACTTCTGACCTCCAGAACTATTAGATATACATTTGTTTTAAGACACAGAGAGTTTGTCATAATTTGTTGCAGCAGCAATGGGAAACCAGTGCAAGTGTAAAAAAACATTCCTCAGAGGAGCACTTCCTGACAATCCAGATCAGGATGGAATCTTCTCGTATATATTCCCTTTAAACCTTTCACATCCTCATTGCATTCAGAATTTTTTATTCATTAGCTCCATTCCCCAAAAGGCCATATACCTGTCATGTTCATCGTTCTATTTCTAGCATCTATTGCTAAATCTAGATGATTGTGGTGCTTAAAACGTGTCATGGAATGAATTAATAAGGGAATGAGAACATGACAAAATTTATATTCTTCCAACCACCATATAATAGATATTTTCAAAAGAAATTACTCTAAGTTACTGTTGAGCTTTTTAAAAATTTGAAATAGGCCCTGGCTGGGTAGCTCAGTTGGTTACAGGTTCCTCCCAATTGATATGCCAAGGTTGCGAGTTTGATCCCCAGTCAGGGCATATACAAGAATCAGCCATTAATGCATAAACAATTGGAACAACAAATCAATGAAGTCTCTCTCTCTCTCTCTCTCTCTCTCTCTCTCTCTCTCATCAACAAAATTGAAATAAAAAAGTACATCTAAAAAAGTACATGAGGCATCTGCAATCTTGAGTAAAAATCTGTTGTGCTTTATTTACTTACTGCTGAAAGCTTTCAGTTGTTTGAAGAATACTAGTAAGTGGAACTGTTTCTTTGAAAGTCTGAACTGAGTGTAATGAGAAAGAGCTTGGAAATCATAGACTTTAGATACTATCTTGAAAATATATACATAGTTAAACCTTCACTTCATACATCTGCTTGGATCTTATTAAAAGGTGTTATATGTAAATACCATACTGGCACAAAACAATCTTATTATTATACTCTTCTCCAAACTAACCAACAGAGAAGTAGCACTATCTTAAAATATCTATACCAGTGATTCTTGTGCCTGCTTGCATACTCCTATATTAAGAGTGGAAAGAGAAGACTGGGAAAGGGGCAGGAAGAGAATTAAAGAGAAAAATAAAGTGCAAGAGGCTGAATAAATGGTAAAGTAATTTAAATAAGTTAGATAGCATTGATTTTATATGTTTAGTAATATAATATTGTAGGAAGCGGCCATAGGGTTAAGCCTCGGACTGACCTGTTGGCAAAGCCACAAACAAGTCCCAGCTTAGAGGGCACAGACTTTACAATGCTCCCTAGATCCTATCTGGGTAGCTAATAGACTGTGGGAGGTGCAGCAAGTGTTGCCAAAACAAGTGAAACTCACAAGAACATTGTAACTATGGTGACCACTACCTTGTTTACCTCTGGCTATAAAATAAAGGCTCAGCTTGCCCTCTGGATCTCTCTCAGTGGCCTCAGCCAGGCACAGGAGATCCACCTAGAGTAGACCCAGCTTATTCTCTTTGTCTGTCTTTTCTTCATCCTTCACCGCCATCACTCAAGCTTGCAGAACCCTTGGCTGAGCTGGCTCGGCACATAATATTATATGTAATATATATGTTAAATATATATTTATATTATGTATAATGATCTTCAAATAAGATACTCTTATACTATACCCCATTTTCATTGAGGGAGAAGCAGGAAAATATTGGTGAAGAAAGGCTATAAGAAAAATAACATGGGAATTAGCCATCAGTCTATCTAGGGTCTGTATATTAGAAGTGCATTTGGCAGAAGTTAATAGAATGAATACTCATGTATATATGATGGGCTGCAAGTAATAATGGATAAACAATGAAAACAATTATCTCACCTAAGAAGTAAATCTTGAGATAAGCAGTCTTTGATGATGTCATCAAATATCCATCAAATACGCTGGCATTTGTGGACTTTATTGAGGGTATTCCTTATGCTGGGCCCAGTTTTGATACAAGCAGCTGCATTTGGATACAGTCACATATGGCGCATATATATCTACACTAATAAAAGACAAAGATGCTAATTGATTGTACCTTCGGTACGCCCACCAGCCAATCAGAAGAGTATGCAAATTGACCCAACAAAGATGGCGGTTAATTTGCATACACAGGCGCCCAGCGAAGACTGAAGACAGTATAGAAGGAAGCCAAGCACTGCAGAAGGGAGCCAAGCAGCGGAGAAGGGAAGGGATCGGAGGTAGCAGAGATGGGAGTGGAGCTGAGGCAGCGGACATGGGAGGGAGGCGAAGCAGAGGACAGGGGAGGGAGCCGAGGCGGCAGGAAAGGGAGGGAGCTGAGGGCGAAGCGCTGAAGGGAGGGAGCAAGGCCCACCGAGGCTCC
>NW_005871048.1:8550625-8662079 GCF_000147115.1 Myotis lucifugus
GGAAGCCCTATTCTTGCAGGAATCTTCCTGCCTTCCTGCAACTGGCCTCTAGTGTGTGTGTGTGTGTGTGTGTGTATATATATAATTTGTCCCAATCAGTTCTCCATTCTCCTGGAAAAGACCAGGTTAGCATTGGTCTCATAACTCACAGGAAATCTCCATAGTCAACAACTTTAGACACATAGGATTATTTATTTTTTCCTCATTTGTCTTTGCTTATATCTCCAATACTGTCTAACATATTGATTTGTCTTTGGTTATAATTCCAAAACTGTCTAACATATTGTTTTTTAAAGTTGCTTTTCCACTCCTCCCTTCAGGATACTGTAAGTTTTATTTAGAGAAATGTATGTGTAATTGAAAAACTGAAGACTTGTAATGAGGTTTCAGCCTCCTTTTTCAATTTAAGCCATACTTCTCTATCAGGCAAAATGTTGTCAAAAACTGTAAGTTTCAGTTGTTATCTAGTTTTATTAGAATAGCAATCCTTCCCTTTTTTTACATTTTATATTTAATATCCTTGGGTTTCACAGAAGGGAGTTAACTCAATATGCACTTCCACAACTAAGATTTTCAAATAAGCAGGGAAATGTTAAGACTTTGGAACTTGGTGCAGTCATCAGCATGTGTCCCTGAGGGCACAGTCTTGTTCAAGAGTAAATGTGATAACAGAGCCATCTTAAGGATCTAGAGCAGTGGTTCTCAACCTTCCTAATGCCGCAACCCTTTAATACAGTTCCTCATGTTGTGGTGACCCCCAACCATAAAATTATTTTCGTTGCTACTTCATAACTGTAATTTTGCTACTGTTATGAATCGTAATGTAAATACCTGATATGCAGGATGTATTTTCATTGTTACAAATTGAACATAATTAAAGCATAGCGATGAATCACAAAAACAATATGTAATTATATATGTGTTTTCCGATGGTCTTAGGCGACCTCTGTGAAAGGGTCATTCGACTCCCAAAGGGATTTCGACCCACAGGTTGAGAACCGCTGATCTAGAACAATAGCTGTTTGTAATCAGAATTAGAATATCATCATTTCCTTCTTTCTGGCACAACACTAGGGGACATGAGTAACATTCTTGGGTGAACACTTGCATAAGTCATAAGCTATGTTTCTAAGGACAGTGAGTAGCCCATCTATTGGTCTGCACGGGGCCTTTCATCAAGGCTTGGAGTTGCTGTGTGTTTTTTCCGAGGCAGCATTATAAACAGACTCTATTATTTTCACAACCAAATGTCTTATGAAACTCTGTGGAATAAACTCTGAGTACTTCAGAAAGTCAAAACTGGGTGGTGGCTTAACCATGAGATTTGATCAGAAAGTGCCTCGGGGTGAGGGAAAGCCTTGCAGTTGAGTACGTGTAAAGCAAGGAAGAATTTATATAAGAAAAAGATGAGGGGGAAGAGACACCTATAGGTTAAACAGCAGGTACAGATGCGAAGTGGTGAAATGTAACCAATATGTGAAAAGAATAACAAAGTGTGACCCAATTTCATCACAGTTACTGGAGAACTAATGGTTAAGATAAACAACAACAACAACAACAAAAATTACAAGCCCATCAAAATGGCAAACCCATTAAAGGCACCAAGAAAACAGAAACATTGTTGAGCAAAAACAAAAATGACCTTAAAAATGGAGTGATTTATCATGCTCCTATGTTGTAAGAATCAACACTGTTAAAAGAAAAAGTGTCACCAAGTTGATCTATGGATTGAATACAATCTTAATAAAATTTTAGCAGTAACAGTATTTTATTTTTTTAGAAAAGGAACTAGTTCTAAAATCTTTATGGAAATGCAAGGGATCTAGAAAAACCAAAGATATTTTAAGAAAAAAAGTACAAAATTTGAGGACTTCCCCTCCCTGATTTTATGACTACCTATAAAATGACGGTAATCAACTCATTTTACTATTAGCAAAGAAATAGACACATACATTAATGGATTAGAACAGAGGGTTGCAGAAACAGTACCACAAATATATGTTCAAGTGATCAAGTGATGTTTTAAAAAGACATGTCAATGCCATTCAGTGGGGAAAGAAAAGATTTGTCAACAAGTACTACGGCTTAACCAGATATCTAATGAGTTACCATTATGGGCACCAGAAACACTAAAATTAGAACACTAGCTATAACAAGTGTTGGTGAGGATATGGAACAACCAGAACTTTTATACCAGTATATTACCTGCGAGAATTCAATTTGTATAACTATTGTTATGGACTAGATGTCTGTTTTCCCCCAAAATTCATATGGTGAAATCCTAACCCCCAATTTGATGGCATTTGAAGGTGGGGCCTTTGGGGGATGATTAGGTTGTAAGAGTGGAGCCCTCATTAGTGGGACTAGTGCCCCTGTAAAAGGAACCCCAGAGCTCTCTCCCATTCCTTCACCATATAAGGACACAGGGAGAAACAGGCAGTCTGTAACCCAGAAGAGGGCTTTCACTGGAACCCAACCATGCTGTCACCATGATTGTGGACTTTCAAGCCTCCAGAACTTTGAAAAATAAATGTCTGTTGTTTATAAGTCACCCAGTCTATGGTACTTTGTTATAACAGCCCAAACTGAATAAAACAACTTCTTTGAAAGCCTTTTTAAGTTTCTTAAAAAGTTACATATTCCACATCTCAATGTTCACTGAAGAGACATGAGAGCAGAAGTCTACCGGAGACTTGCTGCACACAGCATGGGGCAAAAGTAGGTTTACGGTTATGAGTACACAAAAGAGTTTATTCTTGCATTATTATTTACTAGAAGCCCGGTGCACAAATTCATGCTTGGGTGGGGTCTGGCTGGCCTGCCCTGATCAGGCCGATTGGGCCAGCCGGCCCGGGGGGAGGGGGCCCTGTGGAAGGTCGGCCAGCCCTGCCCCCGAATGGGGTGGGGGGGCCGATTGGGGGCAGGGTCAGCTGGGGAAAAGGGCTGCAGGAGGTTGGCCGACCAGCCCTGCTCCCATCGGGCCAGTTGGCCGGCCGCAGTGCGCATCATAGCAACCGGTCGTTCCAGTGTTCCGGTCGTTCCAGTGTTCCGGTCGTTCCAGTGTTCCGGTCATTCTGATCACTTGGCTTTTATATATATATAGATTAATTATTGTATTATTTTGCATACAATAAACCCATTTTTGTCTGATCCTATAAGTGACTATTTATACCAGTGTATTGAAACAGCCAAAAGTTGGTAACAAATCAAATGATCAATAGCAGGAACATTTGAAGAAAAAAATTAACTGTTGATGCAAGATGTATAAATCTCAAAATAATTACACTTAGTGTAAAGAACCAAACAAAAAGTAATGTATGATTGCATGTACATAAAATTCTAGAAAATGAAAACTAAAGTGACATAAAGGAAATATGTGGTTACCTGCAGACAGGTATGGATAAAGAATGAATTATAAATAGACACAAGAAAAATTTTGAGGTAATATGCTTGTTATCTTGATTGTCATGGTAGTTTCACGGGTGCATACATATATCAAAACTTGTCAAATTACATAATTTCAAGTGTGCATTTATTAAATATCAATTATACCTTGATAAAGTTGTAAAAAAAAGTAAAAGATTAGAAAGGTAAAAATAAAAACAAAAATTTAAAGGAGAATGAGTTTCAGGCTAGATTTCTGTGTCAAGTCAAATATTCAGGGAAGTTTAAATGTATAAAAACAGTAAATGTTGAGGAAGTTTTCCAAGACAGTAATAATAATGATTCATTATGTATGTATGTATCACATTTGCTACTAATGTTACTGACAGATATCTAACTTCTGGGGGAGATTTTTAAAAATATCAAAAATACTATGCAAAACATATGTATATAGTTTAGCTACATTACTTTTAGCAGACATCATTTTTATCAGGTAAAAAGAAAGATTTGTTTATATACCTGTATCCCAAAATGTGAAATCACGCTTCTGGTAGTGAAGGTAGGAGATGAATCCATAAACCAGTGCTCAGCTGCATGTCTCCATATGCCTGTAATGTTTCATCATGGAGACTCTCCACACCACCCATAACCAAGTATTGCTATACAAATAATCTTTACCTTTCTTTACTCCAAACTCCACAGCATGACTCATTTTTGTACCTTTTCTTGTTAATTTGATTGTGTGTTTATTTGGGAGAGATGCCTTCAGGTTCTCTTTGCTTAAATTTATTAACTGCTTCATTTTTCAAAATAAATATTTTACACAAATTAATATACAAGAACTCAAGTTACTTTTTGTCACTTGAGTCCCCCTATATTATCCAGCAATCCGGAATGGTCACAAATGAATTTCAACAATTTCCTTTCACGTTTTCTAGTAAGATTATGATATACTTTTTTGTGTATGGTATTTAAATGTAGTTAATTTATTTTTTTCAATTACATTTTACATTCAATATTATTTTGTATTTGTCTCGGGTGTTCAGTATGGTTAGACAATCCCATATTTGACAAAGTGGTTCTTCCAATATTTCACCTGGCATCATAACTAGTTAATAGAATATAATTGATTATATTCCCTACGCTGTACTTTACATCCCCAAGACTATTCTGTGACTACCCATTTGTACTTCTTAATTGCTTCACCTTTTTCACCCAGCCCCTCCACAACCCTCACCTCTGGTAACTACCAGTCTGATAGTATGATACACTACTTTTTAAAATTATGGACACATCAAAAACGTATCTTTATCAGTTTTAATCTGCAAAAAAAATTAATTCGTTCTTTCCAGGAAAAGGGGAAATATATGCTGAGTGAGCAGTTGCTACTCACCAACTACACTGCTACAAAGTATCATATTACTATTCATTAACAGTAATTAAATTATTTGAGAAACTAACTGACTGCAGCTATTTGTCCTAAAATCTGCAGAGACCTATGTTGTTAATTATTTCCACCATGCCTAACAGCAATTTCAAAAGCTCTAACTGCAATCAAAAAGCATATGTAATGAACTTGCCAAGGAGAAACTTTTATGATGCATATTAAATGCAATGAAAATGTGAGAGTTGGAAACTTAAAAAAATAGTTAACACAGGGGACATGGCAAGTTAAGGGTCCCCACACTATTGCTGATTTCCACATTATGCATTTGTCAGCTTGAAGCAATAAAATAAGTATTGCTTTAAATATGCAGAAACTGAGAGCTTGATGTGAACACATAAATCTGTGAAGGGCACAAAACTCAATAAAGAGTATTATTGAGTATTATTGTGAGATGAGTTATAACTAGAAACATTAAGAGGGCACTTATTACAAAAACTGATAGATGAGTACAAAGTTCTAGACTTTTCTTAAGGGCTATTGGCAAATCCATGTCGTTTCCAAGCTTATAATAAGGCTAGAAATTACATAGATAGGCAGTAGGCTCGATGGAAGAGCACAAAATTTGGAGGCACAGACTTCTGATAATTAATTCTAGCCTAGTCCTACCGTTTACTTATTGTGTGACATTAGGCAAGTTACCTAGCTTCTCAGAGCCTTAGTTTTCTCACCCATACAAAACAGGAATTATAACTTTCCCCATATGATCGTAATAAAGATTAAATGAAATAATACACATGTGAGCTACTACATAGAGTTCATAGAGCTTGACACATAGAGTTCAAAAATGGTACTTGCCATTATGAAGGTTTTTGTTGTTGTTTTTTCCAAACTGCAGAAACACATTGTTGAGCCAAATCAGGAAGATGACTGAACTTTCTAGATCCATAGTATATTCTTCAATACTGAAATATTTAAGATACAAGTAACTTTTTATCATTTAAACTCAGTAAGGAAAAATATAATTTCTTACATTTTTTGTAGTCCAATAACAGGACACTTTGCACAAATTAAGTACTTAGCAAATTTCGGTACATTAAATTCCACACAAATCATAATTCCTCAATTCTCTATAAATATTACTCCATAATTTTATAAATTTTGTATGAGGAAAATATGCATAGAGTACTACAAGAACATATTTACAATTATCTTAGGAATTCACTGGCAATTCAGACATGCAAAGATAGGTTGGGGACTCAATAATTATATCTCTTTAAATATAAGGACACAGTTCAGTGGTTCTCAACCTTCTGGCCCTTTAAATACAGTTCCTCATGTTGTGACCCAACCATAAAATTATTTTCGTTGCTACTTCATAACTGTAATGTTGCTACTGTTATGAATCGTAATTTAAATATCTGATATGCAGGATGGTCTTCGGCAACTTCTTAAACCGAATGATAAGACTAAGAAATAAGCATTTAATCTAGCAGCATGGAGGTCATTGGCGATACTTTATAAGAGGTAATCTGATGAAGATGTGGGGTCCAGAAAAGAAAATAAAGAGAAGAAGTGAAGTCATTGAGTATTGGCCAACTTTTCCAAGGAATTTGCTATAAAGATATACAGTGATAAGAAGCATGGCTGGAAGAAAATGTGGGTCCAAGAAAGGTGTGTGTGTTTTTTTAAATAAGGGAGTTAAAACAGGTTTGTAGCAACAGAATCATTTACATCATTGTTTACTAAAGGGCTTACTAATATTAAACATTTGTGGTATGCCAAAAATATAAGAATATTCTGAGATCAACTTTCAAGTACAAAAGGTTTTACTATTTGCAAAACAACAATAGTAAAACAAACAACAAAGAGATAGATTACAGACTTATTAGTTTCAAACATTTGCATCTGTTTTATTAACACAAGGATAAAATAGGCCATTTTCAAATGTTAAGGAAGCATATTCATAGATTCCACTTCCATTACAATTCTCTTTAAAATTGAATGAAGAATAAAATCCGTGTACTTGCTTTCGTCTTCCATAGTGAATTTTTTATTGTCTACATCAAAGACAGAGAGATAAAGAAATCAATGGAGAAGGAAAACATGAATAGTCATTTATCTTTGGATTTATAATGCTTTATTCTTGCAAGAGATTTCTTAGTGATTAGCTTAAAATTTTGATAAGATCAGAAGAAATGTGTTTCTGAGAATCCACATGCTATGTCTTCTAAGAATAATGGAGAGAAGCAATAAGGGACATCTGGGACTAGTAATAACAGAGCTCATATAACAATAGAATGGAAGCCAAAGCCCCAACAATAACAATCACCAGATACCAAGTATGTTCTTTGCCAGTTGTTGCTTTCCAAGCATTGCCTCTTTGCTTTTCATAAAAACTCATATCAATGAGGAGGAAACTGATATTTGGGGAAAATATATAACTTCACCAATGCCTCCAAATTAGTAAGATACAGAGCTGGAGATTCAAACTCAGGACTGCTTGGTAACAGAAACTACCACTTTCCAACAAGCCATGCTGCTTCTCTACTACCAATTTTCTACCATTAAGTAGGTTAAACCTATGTGTAACTTTAAAAGAGCAATTTTCATATTTTTTCTACTACCCATGTTCCCTAAAAATCATTCTACCATTATTGCAGGTGAAAAACAAATACAGCAGTTGGTGGAGTGTTGTCCAGTATACCGAAAGTTGAGGGTTCGATTCCTTGTCAGGACATGTAAGGACGGCAACCAATTGATGTGCTCTCTCACATAGATGTTTCTCTTTCTCTCTCCTCCCCTTTCTCTAAAAGCAATAAGCATTAATATGGGTGAAGATTAAGAGCATAAACAAATAATATACCAGCCCCTAATAATAAGTTTCTGTCCTTCTAGGTCTCCATTGCCTTGAGGAGTATAAAATAAAGGCAATTCTGTCTCACACTTGACCCAAACAAAACTGTGATGCCTATAAAGGGTACATAAACTAGAATTCTTATTACTATGTCATGTGCCCTTTGTTTAACTATTCAGAATTTTTATTTCTTACATAATTGCATTCTAAGAAATTATAAATGTTAAAAGCTAACAAGCATCACACAGCTGTGACAATAACAGGCATTTTTTGATCGGTGACAATGAGAGAAGTTGCGAAGTGGGTAAAGGATGGTCTGAGTGGAGTCTTTTATAGGCAAATAAAATGTAAATGACAGAGCCCTTTATAATTCTGCCAAAATGTAAATTTGAATATATGAAAGACTAAAAGCTTCATCTGTATAAAACTGACAAAATATATCAGACTTTAATTGGCAGTGGAATGATAATGGAAAGGAGATGTGGCTTAATTGGAGTTCTCTTCCTGAAAAGACAGAGCTTAGTAGTGTCATTTTAATTATTTCTAGTCATTAATCCTGCAATTATCTATTACTTTCTCCATATATTACACCAGGAAGCACTCCCTGCTGTAATGCTATGATATTGAAAAGCAAATGCCCAGTGAAAACAAGAAGACCCAGATTAGATTCACTGCCTCAGCCACTGCTCTGGAGAACCATAAACTGACTTTTAAATCATGAATGGTCAGGACAGAGAATATGGCTAATTTAATAATTAACAATAAACATTCTCAATTCTAATGTCCATGTAATCATTACTCCTTTCTGTTGCATTAATTATTTAAGTAAAGTGGTACTTAAGATTTCCCTTTAATATGAGTCTTTGATTATTCCTACACCACTTTTACGAAGCTGGATAAACATAGCACTAAAAACATACTACAATAATGGCCACAGTAGTAATTATAACTCACAGTCTTCCCCCAAATGTGAAGTACTATAAGAGGAGGACATGGGCTTAAACCTTCTATGAACCATTTCATGCATAAGTCTTGGTAATTACATTTTCTTTCTTTTTGTTTTCAAGGGCTCATAGACTCAGTAGATTCTTTTTTTAAATTTTACTACATAGGCTGTAACATTCCGATGCTCACTAATCTGCGTAAGGAATTAATCCACACTGAAGTCCATGCATTTATCTAATTTCTGGATTCCCATTTTCTCCACTCATTTTTCAGAGCTTTAATTTAAATTTAATTTACAAACACTTAAATGTATATGTCTGCCCATTTTTTTCTATTTTTAATTGATTTTAGAGAGAGAGGAAGAGAGGGAGAGAGAGAAACATCAATGTGAGAAACATTGACCTGTTGCACCCCGACCGGGGATCCAGCCCATAACCCTTCAGTGCACAGGACAATGCTCCAACCAACTGAGCCACACTGGCCAGGGCTACATCTGTCCATTTTTAAAGGTCAATTTATCCAATCAGTATTTAACTTCCAGTCATAGTTTCTAATTATGCAATAAACTTAAAATCAATAAAGAAATCATTACAACCTATCCCAAAACTATGCCAAAGAATATATTTTAGTGGGAATTGAATGTAGCCTCAAAATGTAATTATCTTAGTTTTTCAAATTCCCTCTCATTCCTCCAGTTCTTTTTGTAGAGTTTCCAAATTATATCAAGTCTCTGATATTAAATTAAAAATTAGTGTTTATTGAGTTGCACAGAGTTGACTAATTTTCCCAAGTGCTTCCATGGCAAAAATGCATGTCTTCCCATTGTAGCAGATTACCAAATGTCAACTGTTGATGAGCATTTGAAACCCATTTAGGATTGGAGGGCACATAATATTGAATTAAAGACTGAATATTGAATTTAGAACCTATCTAAATAGGAGTATCCTCAAATATTAATGTTTTCTAAGAACTCTGCTATTATGGAAAAATATTAGAAAATTGCCTTAATAGCCAATTTTCAAGATAGCTGTTGGTATAATGCAAATTCAACCTAATTTTCTACCAATATGTGTGGTCTTCAAGAATAACAGATGCCTAGGCATGAATTTTACATATGGAAAAGTCTTCAGTGTAGGCAAAATTAAGTTATACTCAAAGAATTAAGGCACAAATGTAAAATCATCTTACAGAAATTTTCAACCATCAGGACTGAAGACAAGGAGTATCTCTCTGGCTAACCAATCACAACCAGGGAAGAGAGTAGTAAATACAAGTGTGTGTTCTGGAGTCTGAACACCTGAGTTCAAAGTGTGAACCACCACTTGCCAGCTGTGGAAACTTAGGAAGATAATAAATTTCCCCCTGCAGCAATTTCATCTGTGAAAGAGGATAATAATTATCTCTATTTCATAGGATTAGTGTGGGGATTAAATGGGATAATAAATGTGCAGCCAGCTCCTACAATAGTTCCTAGCATATAATAAAATTTCAAAATAAATGCTAGATATTTATAACAATTATTATATAATTTTCTTTTACTTAAACCATTTCATTCTGATGTATTCTGACTACTTAGGTACATTGCTGGTCTATACACAATTATCAGAATTCATACTTCTGGAAATATTAACCCATAATACATTATGCCTTCTTACATTTCAAAAGGGTGAATATCTATACTAATAAAAGGGTAATATGCTAGTTAGACCAGACATCTTCCAGACATCCATCCGGACGTCCTTCCAGACAAAGCCACAGTGGCGGGTCTGAGGCAGAGGCAGTGAGGGGCGACCAGGCCAGCAGGCAGAGTGGTTAGGAGCGATCAGGCAGGCAGGCAGGCAGGTGAGCGGTTAGGAGCCAGCAGTCCCAGATTGTGAGAGGGATGTCCCGGACTGGAGAGGGTGCAGGCTGGGCTGAGGGACCCCCCCCCCGCCCCCAGTGCACAAATTTCATGCTCTGGGCCTCTAGTCAGAAATAAAACGAAATAAAGAATTTTCCCATCCTCTGTCTCCACCTCTATTTCTCAGATGTAAACAAAACAATAAGAATTTAAGGTGCAGCCTTCCAAATATTTTTCTGTGCTCTTCATTATCTTTAAATACCTTTTCTAGGTCATGTTTTGCTCTACAAATAAGAAGCAACTAAGGGGAATGTTAAATTATATGTGTTGGACATCGTTTAGAGAGAAATTGATTCGTTGTTCCACTTACGTATACCTTCATTGGTTGACTCTTGTATGTGCCCTGACCAGGGATGAAAGCTGCAACCCTGGCACATCAGGACAATGCTCTCACCAACTGAGCTACTCAGCCATGGCCATGCCTTGACTTCTCCTAATCTTTAGTCATTTTTTAAATCTCTTCACAGTAACATACATAAAGTAGTCTAATTGATTATGAGAAGAGGTTGACCAGAATGGGTATAGGGCAGTGGTTGGCAAACCACGGCTTGCGAGCCACATGCGGCTCTTTGGCCCCTTGAGTGTGGCTCTTCCACAAAATACAACATGTGGGCATGCATGGCCCATGTGCAGAAGTCAATTTTTGGAAAGGAGATAGACGAAACAAGTATACAAGACGAGTGTGGATGGGAGAGTTGGAAGGGGTCGACCTCAGCGAACATACCTCAATCAGATTGAGGATGTTTTTAGCAAAGGCCAGCTTAGGAGTACCCTAATTAAGTTAATAACAATGTACCTACCTATATAGTTTAAGTTTAAAAAATTTGGCTCTCAAAAGAAATCTCAATCGTTGTACTGTTGATATTTGGCTCTGTTGACTAATGAGTTTGCCGACCACTGGTATAGGGGGAAAAGCTAGGAAAAAGTAAGACCACATTGCTTTTTATAATATATATATAAATAAATAAAAGCCTAAGTGACCGTTAGGACAGAACAACCAGAATGACTGGTCGCTATGATGCACACTGACCACCAGGGGGCAGACACTCCCACCTCCGCAGCAGTGCTAAGGAGTGGCAAGCCGAGCAGTAAGGAGCGAGCAGGTAGGCAGGTAAGCAGTTAGGAATGAGCAGTCCTGGATTGCAAGAGGGATGTCCAGCTGCTGGATGTCCGACTGTAGGAATCAGGCCTAAACCAGCCATCAGACATCCCCCGAGGGGTCCCGGATTGCAAGAGGGCACAGGCCGGCCTGAGGGACCCTCCCCTCATGCACAAATTTTGTGCACTGGGCCTCTAGAATATGTATAAAATAAAATAAAAGCCAAACTATAAAATCCAGATATTTTGTAAATAGATGATATGCTTGTGAAAGGAACATAAGCTCATTATCACTTCAACACACTTCATCAGACATTTAATAAACACACAAGTTCTGTGTTAGCACCATGGCAATGAACAGGATGAAAACAGAGCATCAAAGAGTACCCATTCCCACAAAATGAAATTACCAGCATAAACTCGAAGATTAAAACTTAAATACTGCAGCACACAGCTGCATAAAATAGATTATTGTGTGGCCTGGAAAATTCATTGTAAGAAAGCAAGCTGGAAATTGAGAACTTGAAGTGACAGTCACTTGTCTGACTAAATTTCTTTAGCAAAAGAGACAGGATTCTGAGAACACTCTTTAATATCCCAAGCTACAAGTGCTTACAGAACAGAGAGCAGCTTCAGAGTTTGTCCTTATTTTAGCAAAGGGGGCGGGGGGAATCACATTTGAACCTCGAAGTAGTTCTCATTTCAAATAAATACCCCCCCCCAAAATGTATTAACTATATACATGTTTGCTCCAGTGACACATAATATCTATGAACTACTTTAATTAGTTATACAACATAGTATTTATTCTACAGCAATGACATAAATCACTTTGAGCATCTACTTTTCATTCTCTCCCTTTAAGGTTTTGCTCAAATATGTGTCTTTATAAACCCCAGGACCCAATGGTTCTAATTTAACTCAGGAAGAGAAATCTTGAGAAGGTACACCAGCTTTTCTTAAAGTTAAAATTTACCTTTAAAAATTGGATTCACAATAGTTCCATGAATTGTGACCGTTAAAACAATGATAACAAAGCATTTCTCAGTGTCAGCAAGTCTTTTCTAGGGTTTTTTGGTAAGATGGTTGAACTAACCAGTTTTAGTTCAACCATCTTAGCCAAATGGGAAATTTTACCAAACCCCTTCCAGGAGTTCTCTTTATGCTGCTTATAAGACTGACATGCCTGAACTTTGAAAGTCAGTGAAATGAACACAATGAGTATTAAATGTTTTAGTTCCCAAAAAAGCAAGTAATCTCCACAAGGCCTTATGCAGTCAGGTTTTTTAAAAAAGTAAATTGATTATGCTTCAATATACATTGTTTTTTATATAATATTAAATATTGTTATTATATAATAAATGTAAGTATTTTTACATTTAACTAAATAAATGATTTCTGAGTAATTGACAAGATCAAGGACAAAATATTTCATGACATTTTGCTATTCAAAAGCAGCCAAAATAAAAACATCTATTAGTTGTTCAGGATAATCTAAGTAAAACCAGGAACACTAATTTTCAAAGCAATACAGTTGCTGAGACATCCAGTGCTCTCCTGCTGTAAGACCCCATTTCCTAGGGCTTCCTGGCCTCTTGCCCTGGAATTGCCCCCAGATGCCAGCAGCTATTCCTCTGATTCACCGATCCACTGTGTACTGTTTGCCTTTGTTGTGTTGTTTCCATGACATAAAATGCAGTTGTTTCTTTCTCCGCTTTTTCTTGCTGTGCTTGTTCTTTAAGGCTCAGCTCAAAGTGCCAAATCCTCCATCAGACCTCTGAAATTTCCTTCTGTGCCTCGTGACCTGAGCATAAAAGCTCATTCATCCACCTCTGTGAATCCACAGCACTCTGCTCACCATGGTCTGCAGGCACATCAAGGATTTCTTTCCACCTTCAATAAAATCTTTTTTGATCTTTTCGAATGGTGGGAATAAAGACTGGTCATAACATAGTCACCAGTTTATCCACTTTGACTTGAGCCAAGGTGAGTTGCAGATCAGACAGGTCTGTGGCATAGAGAACTAACATTTCTTGAGCATGAACTTCATGCCAGAATATGTAGGAGCTGGCTATTTTATGTCTATTAACAACTTTAACTCTAAAAATAACCCTATGTGTTAGATGCCATTATACACATTTTCCTGGGTAGAAAATTGAAACTCAGAGAGTTACTTGCTTAGCTTATCCCAGTGGTGAATCTGGGTTGCTAATTAAATGAGTTAAAATGCAGATCACCTTAGTGAAGGCTGAAATGCAGCATGGCAGAGCAATTAAAAGCATATGTGACCTTGAAAGCAAACAATGTAGGTTTGAGTCCTAATGTTGATGCTTATAAGCCAACAAACCTTAGACAAACCCCACTCAGCCTCAAATGCTCTGACTGCATGATGAGTACAATAGTGGTACTGACTTCTCAGAGACTTAGTTCGGGGTATCAAATTCTGGTGAGATTATTGGCACAACATAAGTAATATAATTTCAAGTCCTTGTGAAGTTATACTGTTTCCTTTTTGTAACACTCCAAAGGCTTGCTGTCCTCAGAGTGACTCATTATTTAAATATGAGGGATTTTAAAGGAATATAGTCTCTACAGTTATACAAGACAGGCCTTCTTACTAATTCTTGCCATATCACCTCCTTCTCCCTTCTTAAACCGAATGTAAAAACTTCTTTTGGGATTAAAAATAAGGTTGGTGAGAGCAGGGTAAAAAATAAGTCATGTGCATCCCTATGAAATAGAGCAGGGAATGAATTATGTGAACAGATTTTACGGTGTTTTTCTTAAGCTTTAATATAAAGTAGAGTTTAGTCCTTTCCTTATAATAATTGGGATGATCCCTCACTAATCCAGAAGTTCACACTTTCAGAATTGCATTTACTATAGACCAGAAAGCAGTAGCTGGGCTCCAAATATAGTTACCTCATAGAGGTTTCCAACTCCTAGGATAGTAAATAAGGGGACACATCAGAGGTGCCTCCCTGACCCAGGATTCATGTACCACCAAGAAAACGACAAATTTAATCGAAGGGATTACCATGGGCTCAGACTGCCAATGCTAAACCATAACCGTTCATTGTGAAGCCTGGTTGTTCCTGGGAGCTCCTGAATGATGCCCTTTCATCAACTCATCACTCTGACCCTCCTTAATGTCAAGAAAATCATGTTCTGCTCCCCAGTTCCTATTTCACTCAGATATTTTGGGTAACCATGAAACTGCCTGGGTTAAATCTTTGGTTTGTTTTGAAAGGCCATAAGACTGCATTACTGGTGTTAGACGATAAACTGAGACATATTAACATTTTAAGAATTTATTTGAGCAACAATCGATTCCAATTGAGCAATGCCAAACTAGTAGAGGCACTCTGCCAACGGGAGCTAGGGAAAAACTCATAGAGAAAAGATGGAAGGGAAGGAAATTATTGATTGCCTATATCTTAAAACCCAGTTGGCTATTTGTGATTGGTGGTCCTCAGGTTTCAATTTTGTGACCTTAAGGTATTTACAGGTTTTTGTTTGCTTAAGCAGGAGCCATGATATTGGTGCAAACTCAGTCTAATGACCTCCTTGTTTAATCACTTTACCATGATTTACAATGTTTGTATTTTCTAGTTATATTAGATGAGACCCAAATTAATTTTAATGAAAACAAAAATTTACAGGCATCACGATAAATTAAAAATAGTACTTGCAAGAAACAGGGGGGAAAAAGTGCCATGCTTAAGTGTGGAGAATGGCTACAGCATTCGGACAGGATCAAGCCTCGGACTGACTTGTGGCAAAGCCACATACAAGTCCCAGCTTGGAGGGCAAAGCACACCCAGCACAATTATAGCCAAAAGGCTATGATTGTAAGCTTGACCTTATGGTCCGACCCTGCAATTCTAGGTAGCTAAGGGATGTGGGCTGCAGGGCGTGCAGCAAGTGCTGCCAAAACAAGGCTTGGTAGACTTCAGAGAATGGCAACAACAGGAAAGAAGCAGATTTGAAACTCGCAAGAACATTGTCAACATCTTGCCCTTGTTTTGCTTTGTCTGACCTGACTATAAAATAAAGCTTTGGCTTACAGGCTGTGTCACTGTTTCCTCATCCAGGCACAGTGATCCACCTGGCCCCAACTGCATTCTCTTGTCTGTCTTTAATCCTTCACCACCCCTCCTCAGGTTCACCAGTGGCGGTGCTGGACACAGTTCACTTAAGGAAGTACATAATAAAGAAGGATTGAAATTAAAATACCTTGGCTGTTTATAATGTCAAAAGAGATACTTTTATGGGGAAGATAGCCAGTTGAATTTATTCACTTTTATATCTCTTTAGTCATGGATAGAGTCTCTGTTTCACTCTCCATTGATGAGTGCTCATTTTTCCAAGCTCCATTTGAAACATAAACCATGATTGGACTAGTACATCTCCCCGACAATGACCTGCTATATCCAAGTTTAAGTTATTCAACAGCTGTCACATTAATTATGTCTATCAGGTAAATTATTCCCACAAGTCCTATAGACATTCTTTGAAATAGAGCATTCATTTGGCATTTATGCATATTTCATTGTGTTATAGAACATTTTATTAAGAAAAGCAACTGTAAAATTGGCTTTTATGATAAATAACCTAATATTCACAGTCCTTCCTTTATGCTTGCTTAGTCATGCACATTTTCATAAAGTTATGTGTTGGAGAAGAGGAAAACTGCTGCTTATCCAGATTGCCAATCTCCTACTTCTTTTGCTACATTTACTGCTGTTGTTTCCTGAGTGAAATCTCACTTGAAACTATAATGAGGTTGCTCAATGTAACTATTGAAAAATACTATTGTTTTCTTATTTACATTATACAATTAATTTAAAAAGAAATTTAAAATGACTAATTGAGTATATTTTTGGAGTATTTTAGACACATGATGCTTCTTGTATATTTCTTCAATGGCAGAAATGGTAGTATATATATCATATAATATTACATATAATGCATACTATATTGTGTGCATGCATATATATCTTTATGAATTTATTTATTTATTTACACATATGCTTTTAGATGCTTAAATCAAGCTTACTTGAAGTAAAAAGATGGGTGAACTTTCATTCATTTAACCAGTATTCGCCTAACTCTTACAACTTGCAAAGCATTGTTGTTCCAAGCTCCAAGCTCCATGCACATGGATTACAAAATTGAAAAAGACACAGTATAATAGGATATTTGGGAAAACAAATTGAAAATTTATTCAGCCAAAGTTTTAAGAGGAGTTTCCATGGCCCTTAAACTGGGACTTAAAATTTAAATAGGAGTTGGGTCAAAACGTTTGGAAAAGACATTTAAAGCAAGGAACTGTAACAGTGTCTATTGCTTTAAAACTCAAAGTTTTCAATAGTAATTTGGCAAAATCAAATTCAGTGGGATGGTGGAGGCGGAAATCAGATATACAGATGTGAAAATGTGTTTAGAAAGTTAGGAAAAGGGGAAAACAAATAAAGACTACTTCTATAAGAAACTTGGCTATAAAAAGATAATGAAGGTAAAAGAATGAGAAATTTTGTGTTTGTTTTTTGAAGATGAATATTTTTTATGCTGAGATGAAGAAACCAGTTGAGAAACAAAGGTTTAAGAAGTTGTTAATTAATAAAGTTTCCAAGGAGAAGAATAGAAGGGGATTGAATAATTTTATTTAAAATAAAAGGAATGGCCTTATTTTGCATTTGGAGGGGGTAAATAGAAGTAACTGTAAATTAATGAACTTATGCACATAAAGAAAGGAAGTTAAGGAACTCAACAGCACATTTTCATTTTAAAAATAGGCAAAGTTGTCTCCTGAGATGAAAGGTCATTTGGATGTTTAAGGTGTGTTATGGCAGGAAATATATGAGAGTTCTGGAGGATAAGAGACTACTGACTACCACTAGGGACCCAAGTCAACTGAGGATGTAAACAATTCACGAGGACACTAACTTTCATATTTGGGTGATTTCTCTAAGCCAATTTATAGCATAGCAGATGGTAGATTCTTTGACAAAAAAGGGGGGGCTTAATATTAAGGCTCTTGGTAATATAATGGTTGGAGTCACCATGGAGACATGAGTGGATGAAAAATGAGTCATGAAGAAATGACAGCTCTGGAGAACAGTCTAGCACTGAAGATATTGGTGAGATGCACTGCTGGAGCTGAAGAGCTAGAAGTTTATGGTGAAAGTTTGGTGTGTTGGAATATAAGACCTCAGGGGTAATAGACCACAAGTGTTATGGGCTGAGTTGTGTTCATATGTCATGTCAGTCATAACACCTATCACCTCAAAATGTGACTATATTTGGAAATAGTATCTTCAAAGAGATAATTAAGTTAAAATGAGGTGGGGCTGGGTTGCAGTAATATGGCTGCCATCATTGTAAGAAAAGGAGATTAGGACACAGATATGCACTGAAGAAGATTATGTGCAGACACAGGGAGAAGACCATCATTTACCAGCCAAGGAGAGAGGACTCAGAAAAAGTTAGCCCTGCCAACATCTTGATCTCAGACTTCCAGCCTCCAGACTGTAAAAAAATAACTTTCTGTTGTTTAAGCCGGGTATTTTGTTCAGGCAGCTCTATCAGACTGTTACAATGAGCAATAAGATTTCCTGCAGTGATTAGGAGATCCATCTCCCCTGCCACCATGAGCATGGTGAGAGAATTCACAAAAGCAGAGATGTCATAACAAGGGTGTATCAGCTGGATAGTCTACTCATTGATCAAACATAGTAAAAACATGTTCTAGGCTAAATGTATGCAAATTAAATGTGTGAATGCAACTTGGGGCTTACGTGCTATTTTGCTGTTGTTTATATATTCATCTCGGTTATATGGTTATAAGCTCCTTGAGAGCTAGGTGTTACTATCAGTATTTTTGGTGTCTTCATAGTGACTGTACCGAAAGTGTTTTGCAAATGTTAGTTAAGTTAAACTAAAAGATATATACTCCTTGGAATTTAAAAGTGTTCTGTATATTAATATATGATCCCAGAAATAATACATGCAATAATATATACTAAAGTGCTCATATTGATAAAGTTTATTATCTAAGTTCCTCTTGGCATCAAGTATAGGCCACAGAAGCTGTAAATATATGATTTGATATTGTAAATTACAATAAAAGAAATTTAAACGATGAGTTGGCTCTCATAACCTTAAAGGCTAGATGTGTATTTCTTCATTCCTTTTCATGGTAAAGAGAAAAAGGACAGAATGATAAATTGGTATCTTCATTGTTGGCATGCTTCTAAGTGCCCTGGATAACATGCCAAAGTAACCAGAGGTTAGATGCTATTGGAGACAGTAGAATTGTTCATTAGCAAGAGAGCTCAGAGACCATGTAGCTTCCTGAAGGGTCATATATTAAACCTTTAATCTCAAAATTTATGGCTAAAAAGTCCTTAATCATATTAACATCATTGCTTTTTGTCTGTATTTCACTGTAATCATGATGGATTTTCTTAAGATGTACACCTTTCAAATTCAGGTACAAATAGCCTAAGATATGATTAATGCTTGACACAAAATTGGATTTCCCCCCCACATGCAGGAAAACAATCATAAGGCAGACAAGCCGCCACATTAACATTCACAAGAGAGCGCTTTTTCAAGGAATCAGCATAAAGTAAAATGTTGAAAATCTAGTGCACTGTCAGGTTTATGTGGGGGAATTAGAAAGGGGCTGTCTCAGCCCAAGTCTCATGCTTGGAAACTGTGCTGCTGCTACTTGGCATTAGAGCTGCGTAGGAGAGGCATGAGCTCTAGGTGAGACACAGGCCCCGAGAGACCCCCGAATCTGGCTCTGAAACACTCATTTAACATCTAACCCCTATATTTACAGTAAAGTGCCCCCATATCTGCTTCTTAGTAATTCTATCAAACCACTGAACTAATCAAAACCAAGTTTAAGAGGAGCTTTTCCCTCTTAAATTTGATTCAAAATGAAATATAAAAAGAATAAAGTTCCTTTGGAAATGAAAGTGGTGGGAATTTTCTAGTGGTCATGGGATTTTAGCACTAGAAGACATGTTAGCAGGCATTTAGACCCTCCCTTATCCTAAGGTCAAACAAATCCTCTGAGATCGGTGGTTCTCAAATCCCATGAAGGATTTGTCAAAACACAGGTGGCTGGGCCCCAACTGCAGAGTTTCTGACTCAGTCGATCTGGAGTGGGACTGAAGATGTCACATTTCTAACAAGTTCCCAGGTGAGACGGGTAGTGCTGGTTCGAGGATCACAGCTGGAGAACTGTGATTTTAGTCTTCGGTCACCTTTACTAACCAGTTACCTTTTCCTATCATGTGTGTACTCCAACACAATGCCCATCAGAGAGCAGACACTTAGTAATTTTTTATTGAATTGAGTTAGTGATCCCTTACTTTCTAGTGAAGAACTAGTTTTAAAAAAATAAAAAGAACTTATATAAAATTCCCTTTTTACTTAGTCAGAATACATGTATGACCTTCAATTCTTACAATTCACGGGCTTTATAGATATTATTTGGGAGGAGGGGGGATAAATGGTCTATTTTTCCAAGGGAAACAGAAAGCTGTTGTTTTAATTCAGGTAAGAGACAATGAAGGTCAGCATTGAGGCAAAAAGATGGGAAGAGTGAAATAAAATAAATTTAAGAAAGTTTTCAAATAGCACTTAGTGACCAATTAAGAACAGGATAGGGTAGAATTCTGAAATAACTCCAATAGTTCAACTTGAGTCATCATGTGGACGTTGGTGCTTTTTACCAGGACAGACAAAATCTGCGAGGCCACGTCTCCTTTCTAGGTCATGTTAAGCTATAAATGTGAATAAAAGTAAAAATGTCCTTTTTTCAATGAAAGATTCCATTTTGCTGTGTCCCTGCCTTAGTTGGAAAAAAAAAAATTGATTGCTATCTATGCAGAACTTGCAAATGCTTTAGCAAGGGCTAAGATGTGCTCAGAGGAAATTTGCTTTGTTTTGTTTTTTACCCCCATGTAGCCTAGATTTTTGTGCTGAAATAACTGCATTAACACCTAACAAGATACTGAATTGTTTTTCAGAGACAACAGATAAAAACCGTAAGTCATGCAGCTGCAGCATGTGCAGAGGAGAGAACTTTTGCTTCCAGCGACACCAGCGCCAGTCCTATCCCCACACAGAAAGGACCAAAGGACCGGACATGACTGCAGCTTAAACACTGGAACCCTTTCAGAACCAAGGGTCTGTCGATCAGAAAGATCTGCTATTAACGGCCCTTTACCATAAATAGCCAATTTCTAAGTTTCTCCAATAAAATTTGCCCACAAGCATTATGCATACTTGTTCCTGCCAAACCTTCAAACCAGCGGTTCTCAACCTGTGGGTCGCGACCCCTTTGGCGGTCGAACGACCCTTTCACAGGGGTCGCCTAAGACCATCCTGCATATCAGATATTTACATTACGATTCATAACAGTAGCAACATTACAGTTATGAAGTAGCAACGAAAATAATTTTATGGTTGGGTCACAACATGAGGAACTGTATTTAAAGGGCCAGAAGGTTGAGAAACACTGCAAAGTTTAAACCCTTAGCTTGGTCCAGCAAGGAAGATGGATTTGAGGCAACATTAGGTCTCCCATCTTCTCAGTTAGTGCCTTTTCAATCAATAAACCTTTCCATTCTACAAACCCTGATGTTTTGACTTTTGGACTTTTAAAGCATCGGGCACCCGAACTTTGGGTCAGTAACACTAACACAAAGACATGGGACTAAATAAAATATGAAACTTAGGAAAGACACATCAGAGTTGGCCACAGATTGAATTAGGAAAAGAAAAGGAGGCAGTGAACAAATAATGGCACATGAAGCCTCTCCCCCTAAAAATATTGTTCGGCCTGATACCTGAAGTTCCATTAGTAGAGATCCATTCTCTGCCTCAGAATTTCCTCCTCCCTGATGTTTTCCTTGAAAGTTCAAATTTTCATGAGAGTGATGTGGCAAGTCTGTCATACGACTTTCCTCTATCACTGACAAGTTGGAATTAACAAACAAACAAAAAATTGTGGAAATCAAAATTAATTTAAATATGATATTTGGTATAATGCCACGGATATAGCCAGTGCTAACTATTATCTCCAGCCCTGAGGTCAGGAAGTAGCAATTACAACTTGTAAGTCTATATTTCAACAGGGTTGATCCCACCCATTATTCAAAATCATTACCCCTGGGCTGTCCTGAGTGGGCAGCATAATCTCCCTGGTGAGGTGGCAATACTTAAAAGAAAGAGGCAACTGGGAGCCTTTAGCAGCCATTCTCATAGCAACTGGGGAAGAGTGTGCTGGGCCAGAAAAAGGAATCTGGGTCCAGTACCAATAGTATCCACGAAACCACTTAATACTTACCACACTGTAGTATCTATTTAAATTTCAAATAGTATGTAAGAACATGAGATCTTGGATCAAATTGCCTGTGGGTTTGGATTTTGCACATAGCTAAGCATCTTTGGGCAAATCACTTAACTTCTCTATACCTCAGGTCCCATGCCTATAAGCAGGGTAATAATCTCAATATCTACCTCACAAGGTTGTCATGAAAATTAAATGAAATAATATATATAAAGTGCTTAGACGAGTGCCTGGAACATAAGAACTTAACATGTACTAGTTGTTATTGTTATTATTGCTATTGTTGTTGTTATGATTATTTTAATAATCAGATTAAGGGCCTACCTTCCTCACTAGGCAATGCAGCAGATAAGAAAAAGAAAGCAAACTGACAGACAAGAACTCACCTAACACTAACAGCTAGGGCCTGGGGTTGTTAGGAGATGGTCTGGCATTCACAGTTAAGCTGTGGCACATTCTTTTCCAGAAATTAACCTCACAGAACCTCAACATCAGACAAGATAGCTCTGTGACTGTAATAAAGTGTGATGAAAAAAAAACACCTCCATGTCCTTGTCAGAACACAAACAAAAGATTACAGTGCAACCATTACCAAACATCCTTCTCTCAGCTAACATGAGTACCACTGTTTCTTTGTCAGTTAAAGGCTTAGCCTCACATTATTCTTCCCGCCTTCGAGATAAGATTCATTAAGATATCCAATTTTATAATTATTCTGCTCTCTGAAAGCACCCAATCCAGAGCAAATCTCACTTCCCTGAACCTTCCTCAAAAATCACCTGACACATGCGCAAACCCTATAAATTCTTCCTAATGTCCTCTTTACATGTGGTAAGCCCCATGTTTCTCCATTATGTATTGTCTCCCTCATTGCAATAAACTGATAAATGAAACTTCATTTGACTACAAATATATTCCTGATGGTCTCTGGATAGAAGGCTTTGTCACAGAGATTATTCACCCTTGTACTCCCAGTGCCTAAAATGCAGTAGGCATTTCATCTGAGATTTTGAGTTAGTTCCAAATCCTGATTGTGTGTAATGGCTGACATTGGTGCTTTTCACATTTAGAGTCTGTACAATAATTGAGAACACACAGCTACCTACTGAGTATAGAACAACCATGTTAGGCAAAATTGAGATACACATTTAAAAATCATAGCTCTGGGCATTTGGCCATCAGTAGCAATAACGAAGAACCATAAGTCAAAGACTCATATAAAACTCTAAAATGACAAACTTGTGAATAGTATAAATCCTACAACAGATGCTGTTACAAATCAAAGAACCATCATTCTGTTGTGTGCATTGTATCAAGAGAACTATCTAAATGGGTATTCCCAGGCCGTCACAGTATTCTTGAAAATCATGTCTGGACTATTGCCACCTTGGTGCAATTACATGTTTTTGGTCTACAATTGTACCTAGAAGAGAGAAAATTAACACAATAACTGGGAACTTCATGTTATTTGCTCAGTAGTAACTTGAACAGGCAGCCATTCCAGCTGATAGAAAATAATTTCATAGACAGGTAGTAGGTAGATATAATGTAAATGAGTTATAGAATATACATATTTTTTGCAGCAGTTGGAAGAAAGTCTCATATCCACATTATACTAGTACAATGAAGCACTGTAAGGAGTGACAAAGTTCATTATTTTACCTCCACACTAATCTTTCAAGCCCCATGGTAACTTTTTCCCTTCAAGTCTTTGGTAGGGAATAAAATTTGATATGCATTAAAATTTGATTCCTACCAAATCTGACTCTACAAGATTATCTTATTTACATTATTTTTAAAAGAAATAACTCCTATTATAGGCAGAAATGAAAATTATTGCTATTTTTAAATTAACTACGCCATAACGTCAATATTTTAATGTTAGCTTACAGGTATGTTTGGAATAATATCTTCTTAGAAGGATATATGAATAATATAATGCTTGATTTATACTTCAATCTAAGTATTCATGTTTTTATATAAATTATGTACATATTATAATTTGTGGTGATGACAATATTACATTAGAAACATGTTTTTTGTTTAAAGTTTACTAAATAGAGGTTATCACAAAGAAGAAAACCAAAACTATCCATAAGTCCAACATTAAAATATGTCCATAGTTAATAGTTTGATGCATAGTCCTCATTTTTCTTTGCATATAACCACTATATTTCCCAAAATAGTATCTGCTATAAATACCATTTATAATCTTTACTTTTCCTTAATAATTTCATATAAATATTTTTATTTCAATAAAGGCATTCCTACACCATCATTATTTTAACACTAGAGGCCCAGTGCATGAATACGTGCATGGCTGGGGTCCAGCCAGCCCGCCCCAATGGGGGCCGACTGGGGCTGGGCCAGCAGGGGGAAGGGGCCACAGGAGGTCGGCCAGCCGGCCCTGCCCCTGATCGGGATGGGGGGCAATCAGGGGCCAGGCCAGTGGCAGGGGGGGCTGCGGGAGGTTGAGCAGGGCCAATCAAGGCTCCGATTGGGCAACCACCACAGTGCACATCATAGCGACCGGTTGTTCCGGTTGTTCCAGTCATTCTGTTGTTCCGGTCGCTTTGCTTTTATATATATAGATATGCATTCCCTTCATATTAAGAAATTTTGTTTGCAACTTTTTAAAAAAAAGGATAACTTCCAAAATGAACAAGCTTCATAAATCAGCATCCTACCTGCTCCTTATGGAAATCATCCAAAAGCAACAGGTAAATTTTTAATGCAAACACTATTTCCGATGAAGACAGGATAATCCGGTTTCTAAACTACATGCAACGGTTGTCAAAAGCAGTTGAGGTTAAGGGAGTAGATGGGGAAGAACCTTGGAATAAAAACTCAGAGTGAAGTTTCTCTAATGGAGAGCATACCTAAAAGTGCTCTCAAAATACATTTGTACAAGTGTGAGGTTCAGAATGATGTTCAAAAAGTGTACCTCTTGACAGAGAGTGCAAGAACTTGCTTAAAGTGTGCTAAGCAACTGAAACTATCTTTGACTGTTCTGGTTCAGTAAAGTAGAACAGGCAAGCTACCAAATATATATATATATATATATATATATATATATAAAGAAAAAGCTACCGTTAAATGAAGCAGTCTGCTTTTGACCACAGTGAGGAAGAGAACTTTTGAATTGTGAACAGCAGTAAAACTGGAACACTCTATGGACCTCCATCTGGCCTGCTCAAGAAATTTCTTGAAAAGAGTTGATGTAGGAAAAGCCCCATTGATTTAGTAATAAAAGAAAGAATTATTAAAGTATCATTCTAGTTCTGGCCAAGATGCAGTACCTTGGACCGGATTTATGTTCTCACCTTACTCAACCAGAAAACTGGATAAAATACATTCAAAATACGGTTTTTAAGACACTGGACATCAAGCAACAAAGGGCAGAGATGGCTGAGAGACAGGGAACAAATTAGGTGAGCCCGGTGGTTTACTGTCCAGCTTACTGTGCTGAGAGAGGTTCGAGGCCACACATCACTGAGAAAAGCAACCCAGAGGGAGACCAGCATAGAGTATTGGAGAGGAAGAGGAGATGGTTACACAGTGAAAGAACTCCAGAGACCTGCAGAGAATCCCCCTATGTCATCAGCTGAGTTCTTATCGATGTAAATCTATAGGAAAACTACCAAGGCTGAGGAAAGAGTCATCTGGAAGTTTAGAGGTAACCTTGCTGAGGGTTCACAGACTCTAGAGAGTCCGGGTTCCAACCCGGATGGAAAGTCTAAAGATTCAGGAGGTACTGCGTAGCGTATACAAAAGGGTCTTGCCTCAATAATGGAGAATGATTAGCCCTAGAACACTGCTCTGCCATCTAACAAAACTCCCCACCTAACAAAGCTTAAAATTAAGACTAGAAAGAATGAAATTCACAATTTTAAAAATTTCCAGGCATGAAAAAGAGGGAAATATAATCTGTAATAACCAACCCAGAATTGATACACATATTAGAATTGGCAAACAAGGACATTAAAAGACTTATTATAACTGCATTCTATATGTTCAAAAAGTAGAAGTGTAAGATATAAAAAAGCCCAAATCAGCCCTGGCTGGCAAGGCTCAGTGGTTGAGTATTGGCCTGTGCACCAGAGAATCTCAGGTTTGATTCCTGATCAAAGGTATATACCTGGGTGGTAGGTTCAATCCCCAGCCCTTGGGGTGTGTGCAGGAAGCAGCCAATCAATGTGTCTCTCTCATATCAATGATGTCTCTTTCTATATATCTCTCTCTCCCTTGCTCCTTCCTTCCTTCCTCCTTTTCTCCCTTCTACTATCTGTCAAAATCAATGGGTTAGGATTAACAACAACGACAAAAAGCCCAAATCAAACTAAAAGAAATAAAACATGCAATGTCTGAAATTAAAAATACAAAGAATGGAATGACAGCCCTGGAAACCACAAATCTATTTACTATCTATAGTTTTCTTTTCCAAAATGTTATATATTACGTAGCCTTTGAATCTCGCTTTATTTACTTAGCATAACACATTCAAGATTCATCAATATTGTTACATTAATCAGTTGTTCATTCCTTTTATTGCAGAGTCATATTCAATTGTAGATATACCTAAATTTTGAATATACTGTATTTCATCAGCTGAAGGACATTCGGGTCATTTCCAGTTTGTGCAATTGTGAAAGTAGCTGCTATATACACTTATACAGAGATGTGTGTGCAGACCTCTATGTAGACCTTCATTTCTTTTGAGTATTAGGAATGGAACTGATGTGTATGATTAACTTTATAAGAAATTGTCAAATTGTCTTCCAAAGTAGTTGGCTATTTTAAGTTCGTAACATTAATGCATGATAGTTCTAGCTGTTCTGCATACTAATCAAAATCTTTTGTTTTAGTTATTCTAATAGGTGTGTATGGTTTCTCATTGTGGCTCTAATTTGCATTTCCCTAAGGCAAAATGATTTTGAATATGTTGAAATGATGTTGATGTTAAAATCTTTTAACTCATTTGCCATCTAAATCTCTTCCATGGTCAGGTATTTATTCAAACCTTTTACACATTTCTTTTTATTTGTAATTATTTTATTTTATTTATTTATTTTTATTTATTATTTATTTTATTTTATTTTATTTATTTTATTTTATTATTTTATTTTATATTATTTTATTTTGAGAGAGGGGAAGGCAGAGAGAGAGAAAGAAACATCAATGTAAGAAAGAAACATCAATTGGTTGCCTCCCTTATGCACCCCGACCCAGGATCAAACCCACAACCTAGGTATGTACCCTAACCAGGAATTGAACCTGCAACCTTTTGGTATAGAGACAATGCTTCAACCAACTGCACTATCTGGCCATGGCAAACCTTCTACCCATTTTAATTCAGTTTTTCTTTTTTTATTTTGAGTTATAAGAATTCTTTATACTTATTAAGTCTTTTATGAGATTTTCTCCAAGTTTATTTCTTTTCATTTTTGTAACATATCACAGAGGAAAAGCGTTTTTCATTTTGTTAAAAAATTTATCAATATTTTCTTGTGTAGTTTATAGTTTTTGAGTCCTGCTCTAAAAACTTTTTGTCATCCAATGCCACAAAAGCTTTATTTTAGATTTCCTTCTGGAAATTTTATAAATTTAGCCCTTAAAAACAGACCTATTATCCATTTTGAGATCATTTTTGTATTTGAAATGAATCACTAGTCATTGTTCATTGCTTTGTATATGGATATCCAGTTAGATGAGCATTACTATATGTTAAAAGACTATCATGACTCCATTTATTTGCCTTGGCATCTTTTTTTTTAACTCTTAATTATTTAATGCTAAGAGAAATTGATTGAAGTATAATCTACATACAATAGAATGCACACATTTTAAGTGTACAGCTTAAGGTTTTTAACAAGTGTTTACTGTCATTTACTCTTGTCACGATATAGAATATATCCATCACTCCAGGATGTTCTTTTTTTTTCCAGTTGTATGATCTTTTTTTTTAATTTTTTAAAAATTTCTTTATTGATTAAGGTATTACATATGTGTCCTTATCCCACCATAACTCCCCCGACTTCCCCAACTCATGCCCTCACCCTCCTGTTGTCTGTGTCCATTAGTTAGGTTTATATGCATGCATACAAGTCCTTTGGTTGATCTTCCCCCCTTACCCCCACCCTCCCCTACCTTCCCTCTGGGGTTTGACAGTCTGATCGATGCTTCTCTGTCTCTGGATCTGTTTTTGTTAATTAGTTTATGTTGTTCATTATATTCCATAAATGAGTGAGATCATGTGATATTTGTCTCTCTCTTGCCTTGGCATCTTTATAAAAAAAAATAGAGCAACAATAACTCTGCAAATCTATTTCTATATTCTCTATTCTGTTCATTTGTCTATGTGTCTATCCTTAAAACAATACCTCATTAACTTCATTATTGTCACTTTATAATAAGAATTAAACTCAAGTCATATGAGTCCTCCAGCTTTGCTGTTGTTCCAAAATATGTTGGCTATTCTATTTATTTTCCATATAAATACTATAGTCAGCTGATCAATCTCTACCCAAAGAAAGCATGCTGGGATTCTAATTAAAATTTAATTGAATCATAGGACAGTTTGGGGGGAATATTGGCATTTTAACAACATTGTCTTCCAATCAATAAACATGGTTTATCTTTCCATTTATATGTCTCTTTTGACTTACATAGTTGTAATGAATAATTTAGTTTTCAGATTACAAATATTTTACATATTTTGTTAAAATTATTCCTATTTTTCCTGTTATTAATGCTAGTGAAAATTATAACATATTTAAGTTTAAATTTCCAAATGTTCATTCCTAGTATATAGAACTAAAATTTATTTTTTCAGTACATGGCTTTTACTGTATCTTTAAAATGTCACAAATAAGTCTGAGGAATCATCCAGCTTCTTACTGTTTCTGTAACTGGACAACTTAGATCTTCCTCATCAGTCTGCTGAACTGCTCCTTGTCAGAGACACAAATACCATCCAAAAACGTTCTGATATTCTTGTTTTTTACTGTGTAACTTGCTGAATCAAAGCAGCTGAGTTTGATACAAGTTCAATGTCATTTCCTTCAAGAATTAACACATCTTTCTAGGCTTGGGATACTGAACAAGCAATGCCTGACCTTATCTGAACCCTGCGGATGTATTTTTCCCATGAGAAATCTTTGATTTCAACAAGAGTACCATTCTCTTGAATACGACATTGATGGGGAAGTGAGCATAGACCTTATCTTGTAATGAAAGCCTTGTAGTGTAACACCCTTGATCATGTTCTGTACATGACTGCAATAGTGCCAATGACAGCCAGCTCCCCACCATTTGTCAATCTGGAGCCTCTTCTTTTTCTTTTTAGAGAGACTGAGATCTACATTGATGTGATTGAAGTTCCTCCACAGGGTGCTTCTGGGCCCCTTCACAGTAACTGTGTGTCTTGTCAAGGATGCTGACATTTTCTGGAATGTCAGCAGTCTGATTGCTAGGAATGGTCCTCATCCCACAGTCGTTGTGGCAAAAAGATAGAATTGATTTTTTATATTAACTTTGTCTGATGTGACCCTGATGACTCATTTATTAGTCTTAATAACATTTTTTGTACATTCTTTGGTATTTTCTAAGGAGTTAATCATGTCATCTCCAAATAAAGGAGCTTTTACTTTTTCTTTCCAATATGTATGCCTTCTATTTTATTTTTTTCCCTGCTTTAGTGCACTAAGATCTGTATAATAAGGTGAATAGGAATGGTTACGTTTTTACCATTAAGTATTATATTGAAAGTAGGGATTTTTGTAGAGTCTCTTTGTTGGTTTGAAGAAGGTCCTAATACATTAGGAGGTTTTTGTTAGTTTATTTGTTTGTTGTTTTGTTTTTTTGTAAGTGTAATTGGAGGCTGAATTTCTTCAAATACTTTTTTACATCCATTTAGATAATTATATATCTATTGATATAATACATCCTATTTTTATTTTTTATATTATTTTTATTTTTTGTTAATCCTCACGCAAGGGTATTTTTCCACTGATTTTTTAAAAAATATATTTTATTGATTTTTTACAGAGAGGAAGGGAGAGGGACAGAGAGCCAGAAACATCGATGAGCGAGAAACATCGATCAGCCGCCCCCCCCCCCCCCCGCCCCCGCACACTCCCCACCGGGGATGTGCCCTCAACCAAGGCACACGCCCTTCACCGGAATCGAACCCCGGACCCGTGAGTCCGCAGGCCAACGCTCTATCCACCGAGCCAAACCAGTCAGGGCTCCACTGATTTTTTTTAAGAGAGTGGAAGGGAGGAGTAGAGGACAGTGAGAAACACACTGATGTGAGAGACACACATCAATTGGTTGCCTCCTGCACAGACTTCATATTGTATGGTATCATTTATACAAAATTTCTTGAAAGGCAAATTTGTATATAGAGAAAGTATATCAGTGATTGCCTAGGGACTGACTACAAACAAGCACAGGAAACATTGGAGTGGTAAAAATACGCTAAAACTGGATTGTGAGATTGATTATACAACTAATGAAAATACCAAAAATTATTATACTATATACTTACAATGGATGAATTTTATAGTATGCAAACTATATCTCAAGAAAGTCATTTTAGAAGAAGAAAAAGAGAAAAGAGGAAAAGTAGGAGGAAGAGAGAAAAGACCAAGGGGGAGACACTTGAAAATCTGTGTGGAGAAAGAATTAAATTTATTTTGTGCTGTCCCAGTGAGAAGAACTAGAAGTACTGAACGAAAGTGGAAAAGGGAACATTTTATTTGATATGAGAAAAACTGTGCATCACCCTCTTTAAAAGAAGCAGCCTGCATTATAAGATTTTACCTCATCTCTGGAAGGTTAGTACCCTGCAAAGAATATTATAAAATCATATTAGGAAAAAAATTGAAGTGAAATGTCAGTGTGACACCTTCCAAAGTTTTGATTATATGCATCTGAACCTTAACAAACTTATATACAATTTCTGATTCTGGTATCCTAAGATGGCCGTTATTGAAGTAAAAAGTGATTTTAGAGGAAATGTCCTATGCTTCAATGGACGTAAATCTGGCTGCTTCCCTGTCTTAATCCAACCTGACTCCAGGCTAAATGCATCCCTGTTTAGATCAAAACTGGCAATTCAGATTTCAGTTCCACAGGTAATGTAAGAAACTCTTCAGTTATTGAATCATTGGTGATGATGGTAGTGCATTGATTTTAAACAGGAAACCCAATTAATAATTGATCTATAGATATCTTTTCTCTGAATTTCAAGGGAGGGTGAATCAGTACTAATGAAGTAAATTTCTCAAGCACCTAGTACAAGAAAGTCCTGTGTTAAGTGTTACAGGGCCTCTCAAGAATCTCACAGCCTCGTGAAAAATAGAATATGCAATTATAACACAGAACTAATGTGATTTTTAAAGGAGATTAAAAGTTACAAATAAGATATGAGAAATTTAGCAGAAGAATCCGAGTAATGAAAAAAAAGATCCAAGCAGCTCCAAACTGAAAGAAATATTTTCAAATGTTTGTTCAATGAATGTAGATATAATTCAAATTTACCCAGATAAAAATAAAAGTCCTGTAATCTCATAGAACATTTATAATTAGAAGTTACATCATGAAATATTTAGTCATTTCAAGTTCAAGTTGGAAGACATGTTTTTCAATTGAGTTTCTGGAACATAAACCACTCTGCTTTCTGGTGGGAAACATAAATGACTATATAAGTTGAATATAAAATTCATGAACATCTGGAAGCCTGCTAATTGCAGACAGAATGTCACATAAAACAAGAAATCAAAGAACTTCTTTCTGGCTCATGTGTCTTTAGGAGGGAGAAATCACGTTACTTGGCACAAGTACACTGCATAATCGACAAAATGTTGAGATGGCACATTTCACCATATGTGCTTCCTTGGATCTCATCAAGTCCCATGAACACTGGAGTCATAAACTCTACATTTGGTCTAGGGCAGTATATGATAAATTCTTAAATCACTGGTAATAAAGAGGTAGAGCAGAAGTTTAAATACAGCAAACAGACACGAAACTGAACCGCCTTAGCCAATTGAGATAGAGTAGATTCCTGATAAAGAAACTCAACTCTGAATGCACAGGGGGAGTGATGTCAGAGGGATGGTGGCGTAAGGGTGCGTCTATCTTCTCCCCCTAACATTTCAACAAAACAACCACCTATAATTCAACAAAGAAGTCCCTGCTCAACACGAATGCACACCTGAGAGACCTGCACACTGGAACAACGAAGGTGGGCTCCTAGAAATAAGCAGGGAGACGAGAAGGGAAGGAAGCCGAACACGGCTACAGCGAAACAGACACACAGCTGGGAACTGGCAGCTCATCAGCATCATGTGTCCATGGTCCAACACTAGTGAATTGTAAAGTCTGCCATAAGGAGGTTATTTTTAACAAGTTTGAAAGGGCGGGGAGTCCACTTTTGCATTCTCTATTCTCAATCAGAAGGTGGGAGAAACTCCTGGCAACATTTTGAAAACTGCAGTGGTCTCAAGCTAAGTCACCAGGCCTTGTTGAAGTTCTTTCAATCCCATTCAGCACATTAAAAACTTTTTAATTTTAGTTAGTGTTCCCACTCCCACCCCTAGTGCTGCATTTAAGGATGAGATCTGTTCAGGCGACAGACCCCTTCCACAGGGACTATTGCCACTTGCCCTGGAATGCCCCAGGCCTGGGAGACTTGTCTATGGGAAGCTTTCCGTATCAGCCCAACTCCGTTTCTGCTGGAACATCACCCTCACAGGCCCTGCCTTTCCTCAGCTTGGGAGTGTTCTAGACTTTGAGCAATACCTCTTTCTGCTGCATATTTTTCCATTTTATTTCTATATGCTGTCTCCTACTCCAAGAAGGCTCCAAAGAGTTTAACTTGCATCTTAAATTGACTCTATCCCTTCTCTACCACATGTGTATGGCTAGTCACAAGATTTGAGTATCTGCTTGGTTCTCTTCATTTTTAAGCTCAAGTGTTTGCTTTTCTGGCACAATTTTCTCCAGTCTTTGTCTTGTCCTATTATAAGAAATATAGTCATTGCGTTCTGGAACTGCCCAAAAAACCCATTGTTCAAACAAACTTTGTCCACCTTTGCCTCCCGAGTTAAATCATCCCAATCACTGTCCCATAATACAAGCTAAGCTGGATTAGATCTATTATCGCCTTTCTCTTTCAATGTATATTATCTCCAATGCACTTCCCTTTAAGCCTTTATTTTATAAGTTGCATTCCCTTCGGAGAGAGGTAATATCTTTATCCCCATGTACAATAATTGTGTCACCAGAAAGCCAGTACTCTTTTTAGACTGATTTTTTAATCATCCCCACTCAAATCTATCTAAGTATTCTGAACCCATGTGGCTAGTTCTCATTGAAGACTCCCTATTTACAACTTCAAGAGGACACTTATCAAGAGTTTGTTAGATATGGGATTCCCTCAGTACAATTTCCTTACACTCTCTGTGGTCCTGCTACTACACTACAGCTATATTTCTTTAGGTCCCAATCACCCTCTCTAATCCTAAAGATACCATTAAAAACATCCCTCTTTTATAGTTCCACTTTCAAGAGCAATTAGGTTGGGGCTTATTTTCTTTCATTTGTCAGACCCCTAAGATATCAATCATTTTCTTGAGATCATGTCTCTCTCACTCCAATTTAATTTGCCGGTTCTACTTTATTTTTCTCTTAATTTTCCCCCAAAATGTATGTTCTAATAATAAAAACAAAGCATATTTTTAAACCAAGATATTCTTGAATCAAAAATAAAGCCATTGCCAAGACAGTGTATTTTAATTTCCTTTTTAGACTTTTTGCACTATTCACTATATAGTAAGAGTATCTTTTTGTTCTTTAGTAAATTTTCTAACTTCTAAGGGTAAAACCAGAATCTAGGTCTCTAAAATAAAAATAAAAATAAACCATTGTCAGAGTTGATATAATTAGCATTTTCAGAACCCATATGAGTCCATGAAGTGGGATGGGAGTAAAAAACTCTCAGTGCACAATCCACATGATTCTAGCAGTTAGCTCCCCCACAGTCCCTTCCCTTGGTGCTGAATGCAGCTCACATAAATAGGAATAGAATTTGGGGCAGCTAATCAAGTACTGCATTTGTATGCCAGGCACAAAATTTATACTAGTTATTTGTAGCCCGCATGGACTTAGCTGCCTTTGCAAACCATAGACCTGGCTGAGAAATACAATAAAAGCAGCACAATTATTCCACCCACCAATGCTTACTAAGCATGTATGCTGAAGCTCTGCCTGTTTGGATGTGAGCCTTAATGAAGAGTGAAAGTTCTCTTTTTCTGGGATAGGAATAAGCAATAGACCTGAGATGCCTCGAGTTTTACCCTTCTATTCAACTAGTTTAGCAAGAAACAAACACTTGAGATTTATGGGTTAGCTGTACCCATTTCTGGAGAGATCAGACTAAAAGTGAATGCTGCCAAGAAAGATACACTGGTCCTTCATAACCCTCTAATATCCAAGTGATGTGATTTTCACCAGTGAGCTAGGCAAATTATTCCTTCATGAAAATAAATCCCATACCCTACAAGGATCATCTTAAAATAAGAATGTTTTGTCATCAAATGACACCTTAAGAAAGTAAAAATACTAGCTATACACTGGGGTGGGGGGGGGGGCATTTGCAAGCATAAAACTCAATGATTAGCATCAAGGATGCATATTAGAACTCCAACAAAACAATAAGAAAAGAACAAATAACCCAGTGGGAAAATCAGACAAAGGACATGAATAGGGATCCCACTGAAGAGCAAACACGTAAGGTCAATAAATTGAAAAGTTGCCTGAGCTCATTAATAATCACAGGTTGCAAAGCTAAGCCACAGTAAGTTATCATTTTATATCCACCCAATAAGCAAAAATAAAGAAATCTAACCAAACAAGTATAAGAGAGTATGGGAATCAGTAAGATTTTTTTATGAAGTGATGTCAGCAACATGGCAGAATAGAAGGTCCCCAGCCCATGGACAAAGTGCCTTTATGGGATCTTGGGGACCCACGTAAGAGGTTTTGAAACCCTGATGTAGCCCAAGACTGAAGAGGGTTGCTTTGGGAAGGCAGGCCCAACTCTGGTGGCAGATCATTGACCAAGGCCCTGCTGCAGACTAGAAACAGTCCCATCTCCCTGTGGAACCGTCTGTGGCCCCACTTGTCCACAGTCTGGCCCCTTCTGCCAAGGCACCTAGGAGGAGGCACACCTGGCAGTACCACCAGGAACAGGCTACCTGCCTTGGACCTGACTGCCATCCCTGAGCAGGTCTGTGACCCAGGTCCACCCCTGCTTTATTATGGTCCAGAGTCAGTTCTGCCTGCCCAGGGACCAGCCCAGTGACCCAGTAAGTGTGTGCTCAGTGACCCAATGGAAGCCACACCCACCTGGCCTGTGGAAACAGGGCTGCCAAACACAGTCATATTTTTTTAAATCTTTATTGTTGAAAGTATTACAGATGTCCCCTTTGTTCCCCATTGACCCCTTCTAGCCTGCACCCATCCCTCCTCCCCGGGCCCCAGGCCTTCCCTACACTAGTATCTGTGTCCATGGGTTATGCATATATGCATATAAGTTCTATGGTTAATCTTTTCCCATCCACTCATCCACCTCCCACCTTCCCTCTGACATTCAAAGTCTTCTATATCTCTGGATCTATTTTGTTCATCAGTTTATTTTGTTCATTAGATTCCACAGATGGGTGAGATCATGTGATACTTGTCTTTCTCTGACTGGCTTATTCACTTAGCATAATACTCTCCAGGTCCCAGAGTCATTTTTGTTGTTGTTAATCCTCACCTGAGGATATTTTTTCCATTGATTTTTAGAGAGTGGAAAGGAGGGGGAGAGATAGAGAGAGAGAAACATCAACGTGACAGAGACACATCAATTGGTTGCCTAGAGAAGGTGCCCCAACTGAACTGGTGATAGAGCCTGCAACCTAGATATGTGCCCTTGACCAGAATCGAACTTGGGACCCTTCAGTCCACAGGCTGATGCTCTAATCACTTAGCAAACCAGTTAGGGCCAGAGTCATATTTTTTAATGTGAACATATATGCACTATAAATTCAGAAATTCTACTTTATGAATTTAACCAGTAAATATCTTATAAATATATACTAAGTAGGATGTCAAGATTTTTCATAGCAGAATTGTTCACTATATTAAACACAAAACATGTAAAATGCTCACAACAGGTGAGTATATGGATTGTGGTAAATTTGCAGTGGGATATAGAATAGTGAAAAGAAGTGAACTCTAACTCATGTAAAAATAAAAGTATTAGAATAATATTCAGTAAAATAAACCCCATAGGACTTTGGACAGAATACTTTCAAGTGGTCAGTGCTATGAAATAAAATTTTTAAAAAACTAAAATTAAGTAATATATAGTTTAGGACTATACAGTAAACACAAGTTGGAGAAAATGCTTTTATCAAGAGAAGAGAAAGACAGGTTAGTCTTTCTAACAGAGACAGAAGATGTAGTTAATCTTTTAATTTTTAGACCAGATGGTTGTTATGGATATTAATTTATTATAAATAACTACCTTAATTATAAAACCAGTAAAAAAGGACCATGATAATAAAAGTATGCCATGGATCAAAGACTCTAAGTAATTCAACCATATCAAGGATTCTAATTCAATCTTGTGTATCTAGAGTACATTATATTTACACATATGTAATGTTCACAAACAATAATAAATTATTTACAATAGCCAATCACTTTTGCTTTCATTTGTAATTTCCTGAAAAGTTAACACTGTACAATGTTTAACACTGTTAACAACAGAAAAAAATTTATAATTTATAATCATGTTCCACACTACAAATATTTAATCAGGAAATAAAAATGATATCACTTGAACTGCCAGAAGAAACACATGTGATATCAGTTGAACCAATCCTGGTACTGAATTGGATGACTTATTGAAAAGATTAAGCATGCACTACTTCCTTTATTACCAAAAAATTTTACTGAATTTCTACCTGCAAACCTTGAAAGGAGCATATAAAAAAATAATGTTAATTTGCTTTTGATGTTTTAGCTCTTTATCACTAGTAAAAAGGAAAAATATATATATGCACAGTAGCTTTGCTCTCCAAATGTCTTGATGTTAGGAAAACAAAAACTTCCCACGTATATAAAAATAAGAGAAATTTCAAAGATAAAATTTGGAAGGTTCACTTCTAATAATGGAGGACTAGATAATTTGGACCAGTTTTCTTGCTAAAAGAAACAGAAACTTTGGACAAAATAAAACAAAATTTGTGTAATGGCATCAAAGAATTCCTAAGGCAGTCAAGACTTATGGGGACAAGATCCAGATTAATGACAGAGCTTGAGGGCTGCTTGTGTCCTAAGGGTTTTTGTCCATTTTAATAGAAAAGTCTGAGATTGTGAGCAGACTGTGCAGTACATTCATGAGGCTAAGAAGACAAAAACTGGAAATTAGGAATCAACTAAGGGCGAAGAGAGGAAGAGTGATCTGTTAAACCATCTCCAGTGGTTCGCAACCTTCCTAATGCCGCAACCCTTTAATACAGTTCCTCATGTTGTGGTGACCCCCAACCATAAAATTATTTTTGTTGCTACTTCATAACTGTAATTTTGCTACTGTTATGAATCGTAATGTAAATATCTGATATGCAGGATGTATTTTCATTGTTACAAATTGAACATAATTAAAGCATAGTGATTAATCACAAAAACAATATGTAATTATATGTGTGTTTTCCGATGGTCTTAGGTGACCCCTGTGAAAGGGTCGTTTGACCCCCAAAGGGGTTGGAGACCCACAGGTTGAGAACCGCTGAATTGGGCTGGAACTGCAAAGTAAACATACTGGGAATAATTAGGAATTGCAAAAAAGACAATTTTCGTACTGACTGAAGCCCAGTTTTTTCTTTCTTTGTTTATTTTTTATTGATTTCAGAAGGGAAAGGGAAAGAGATAGAAAATAATCTCGAATAGCTGCCTCCTGCACACCCCCTACTGAGGATTGACTGGGAATCAAACCGTGACCTCCTGGTTCATGGGTTGACACTCAACCATTGAGCCATACCAGGTGCGCTGAAGCCCAGTTTTTAATTGTTTTAACCCCTGATTGTAATAAAATGACTTGGAATTACTACCTTCCAGAAATAAATATAAATTCTCTCACAGAAGATGACATTATCATAATCTTTAAACCAGATCTATAATTTTTGATATGGTATAGCCAGCATAGGAGATATTGTGTGTCTCAGTTAACTTTAGACAACACAGTGTTTCTAAGATCCAAGAAAAATAATATATAACTAGTCACTCAAGGTCCCTGAGATAAGAGCATTAAGATAAATATGCCTAATATAAGGAAGTGGTTAAGGTAGAGCAAATAACTAAGCCATAACAGAAATAAACCAAATGGAAATTGTAGATCAATATACAGGTTTCAACAAGACTAAATATGGCTAGAGAGAGAACTAGAGATCTGGAAGAAAGGTCAGAACAAAATATCCAACTAGCTACAGTCTGGAAAAAAGAAAAAGATTAAAGATGCAGAAAGAAAGAAATGTATAAGTAACAAATGGCATATGATGGAAAGGTATTACATACCTGTATTTGGAGGCCCAGGAGAAAGAGAAAATGAAGTACAAACAATGTTTTGAAGATTTAAAGAGGTAATGGCTGAGGTGTGTCTAAAACTGATAAAAACATATTAGTCACAGATTCCAAAGGCACTATGAACACTAAGCAGGGAAATTACCAAAAAAACAAAAAAACAAAAAAAACAAAAAACATATAGGCACATATTAGTCAATCTGATGAAAACTTAAAGTGGTAAGAAAATCTTAAAAATTGCCAGAGAAAAATAGTCTTTTCAGTGGATAATATTATTAACCAAAATTGAGCATTGATAAGTAGCACTCGCCCAATTTTTTGTGCTGCCTTGAAAAAGTCCAGAGTGTATATTTACCTTTCTATCAGTTGCAGATATTCACTATTGACAACACCGGTCAAGATGCTGACATTCCTAGAGACAAGCCAGGTAAGAATACCATCTTAGCCAGGTTTGTCTGTGCAACATTTTATAATATGAATACACAAGAGAAAGCATAATCTTTGGCTTCCTCCTTATCTTATTTTCACTTTGCCTCCGGCCATAGCTTATCCATTTTCATAATTCTGACTGTCAAAATCCATTTGGACTATTATATTTCCTTTATATTCGATAGACTTTTTAAAAAAAAAAGAGAACTAAAAGTTTATTTTACTTGTTAAATACATATAATTAATGAAGAGAGTTTGAAGAACTTTTGACCTTTTTAAAAAATATATTTTTATTTATTTCAGAGAGGAAGGGTGGGAAAGAGAGATAGAAACTTCAATGATAAGAATCATCAACAGGCTGTCTCCTGTGCCTAGCCTTAGGAGATATATCTGCAAAAATTTTGCTACAAGAAATGTCCATGATTTTACTGGTTATATTTTCATCTGGGATATTTCTGATTTCACAACTTCCATTTAAGTCTATAATCCACGTTGAGTTTAATCCTGTATATAGTGTAAATTGGTGTTTTAGTTTCCTTTTTGTACATGTATCTGTCCAATTTTCCCAACACCATTTATCGAAGGGGCTGTCTTTACCCCATTGTATGCACTTGTTCTTTGGTCAAATATTAATTTATCATAGAGGTTTATTGCTGGGCTCTCTATTCTGCTAACAGTACAATGTACCAACTTCAGTTTACTGAACTATGTTTTTTCTCATACGATGAGGATTATGATCATGAAAGTATATTTGCTAATATTATTGAATAAAACACAATTTCTGATATCCTTTTCATTTCAAAGTCACAAATATTAAAGAATATTTAGATGAAATTGCAAATCCTGGTCTTTTCCACATTTATAGGAAACAAAGTTTTTCAGATAACAGCTCAGTTATTCTGTGGTAAAAGTTACCATGGTAACTTTTGTAGTAATTACAAGAAATAGATCATTACCTTAGCAATCACAGACTGATTACTCCTTCTGGGAAACAGAAAAGGCAAACAATAGGCCCTACTTGACCTTTTGGCCTTGCCATTCTTACACTGGATACAGGCAGTCCTCTGCTCCTCTCTGGGAAAGTTGTACTAATTGCTACAGTGTTTCTCAAAATGAGTGCAATGCAAGTAACATTTTGGAAATATTAAACTAATATGGAACATTCTACATCTCCACCTCACTCCTTCCCAGAAGCTGAGGCCATTCCAGCTAGAACAGGTGAGACTTAGTACCATTTTAGGAAATACAATGTAATATGAGGGATCGTCCAGACACACTTAGAAGAGGCAGAGTCAGCCTTCTACGTAGTGAAATGTAGGAATGAAAAGAGGAGGATCTGGAAGGAAGGAAAAGGTCAGGTACCAATATGTCTGCATATTTAAAAAGGTAACTGTGTAATTGAATCATTTGGAACTGTATGGAAGAATCCTATATAATAAAAGCCTAATATGCAAATCGACCAAACTGCGGAATGACGGCTGGAACTACTGGTTGCTATGACGCACACTGACCACTGGGGGCAGATGCTCAATGCTGGAGCTGCCCCCAGCCCACAGGCCCCAGGTCAACCAAGGCGGGTGCCAGTGGGGGCCCCCTGATCGCCCCGCCAGTCGCCCCACAGATCGGTCCTGATTGCCGGCCAGGCCTAGGGACCCTACCCGTGCACGAATTTTGTGCACCGGGCCTCTAGTCCATTAATATAATTGTTATTCCTTTTATATCAGGGCAAACAGGCCTGGGATTTGGGACTTAGAATCAGGGACTGCAAGCCTGTCTAGTTCTACATTTGTTCTGTGCTTCATTCAACAGGACAGGTGAGTGATTTTCCATGATTTTAGCCGCCTGGCTTTTAGGCCAATAGTCATAGTTGATTCTCTTATCCATTGATGTAATAAGTAACATTTTCATAAATAAATGCATGCATATGTTACCTCATAATGTTATATGTTTTCAGATTATACTCCAGGAAGATCAACTAATAAGTGTATCTTTAATGTTATTTGAAATGGCCAAATTACCCTCTTCAGAAGTCATGCTATTTTACATTCCCAGAAGTGATCATCTGACACCTTTTGTGTTTTTCAGTCTCATCAACAGGGTACATTGTCAAGCTTTGGAGTTTTGCCAATCATATAGGTGAGAAATAATACAACTTTTGCTTTAATTTATTCTTAGTGAGACTGAATGTATTTTTATCTTCTTAAGAGTCATTTCCACTTCCTCTTATAAACTGTCCATATCTTTGGCAATTTTCTCTCAGTTTTGGTTTCAATTTTTGTGTTTTTGTTGTTGCTGTTTCTGGGTGTGTGTTTTTTAAGTGAACATGTCCTCAAGTTTTTATTGTCACAATAAAACAAAATATGAAGCTTAGAACTGGATCACTCGACCCTTTCTCTTTTTATCTCCTCCCAGTTCAAAATGCTTGCATCTCTTAATAGCCAACATTCTCTTAGATCTGCATTTGGGCTCAACACATTCAAGTCTCAGCACAATCTTCTTTGTAGTTTTAGCCTTTTTGAAGAAAACTGGCTTAATGTGCCCACCATAGCCACTCTGCTTCCTGTCATAACACCGCTTTCCCTGCGCAAACAGAGAATCCTTGTCCTTCTTGTACTGTGTTACTTTGTGGGGTTGATGCTTGCCACACTCCTTACAGAAGGTTCGGTGGGTTTTAGGAATGTTCACTATGTTTGCGAGAGCACTATCAGCAGGGAAAGCTTTGGTTTCAGTTTTTGAAAGTATATATACATATACATATGTGTGTGATTTCCTTACAATTTGTTGTTTGCCTACTGACTTCGATTATGATTTTAAACAGAAGTGTTTCGATTTCACAAAGTGGACTTTATAACTCTTTCATTTATTGCTTCTGGATTTTTCTTCATAATTAGATTTCTGTGCTCCTTGGTTACAAAGTAATACATCTGTATTCTTTCAGGGCTATCATTTTAAAAAATATTTTCCTTTTCAAACAAGTGATGGTCTGAGGTATTAATCCAATTTTATATTTTATTCTCCAAATAGTTCTTCAGTGGCCCTAAGTTCATTTATTTAAATGTCCATCATTTCCTTAGTGATTTGTCAACTTCCCACCATTGGTTTACCATTTTTTATCATAGACTAAATTTATATGCATTTAGTTCTAATTCTAGATTTTTCTTACTTCATTTCTTGATCTTGTGTCTTTTTAAATGCTATAATGCTATCTTGTCTTGAATATAAAGGCTGAGTAGAATGTTTTAATACTTCAGAGATTAAGACTCCTCTACTATTTGTCTTTTTCCCCAGGAGTCTCTTGGCTATTCTTGCTTGTTACTTTTTCCATGTGTACTTTAGAATCAACTTGTCTAGTTTCAGGAAAAGAAAACTAAATTTTAAAAAAGATGTGTTTGGTATTCAAATATGGTTTACCTTATATCTGTATCATGAGTGAGAGAACTGATATTTTTATGATACTGTATTCATTAGCATATAGTATTTTTCCATTTATTAAATCTACTTTTGAGACTGTATTAAAATTATACCCTGATGGTTTATATGTTTCTTGTCAGTCTTAGATAGTATTGTAAATGGACTTTTTCTATTATATCTTCTAATTGGTGTATTTAAGATTTAGGTGTGAAGGCAATTGATTCTCTTTTTTTTTAAGCTGTGATGATAGCAACAGCACATGTTCAAAATAGTTCTTTGACATTTTATTTCACCCTTTTTCAGTTTTTAAACAGTTTGTCCTGCAGTACCAGGTGTTTTTCTATGATGAAATAACCAGGTTACCTGGAAACATGTTGATCCATTGGGTTTAGTCTTTAAACTTTGTTGGTGGGAATCAAAGCTACATTTCTTCTACAGTTCTAGGTTAAATTATGCCCTTCCCTCTCTTTAGGAAAGACAATTCTCCTAGTCTAATCAATTCCCACTGGTTTATGAGTTTTCCCCTCTGGCTATTAGGTGAAGGCATTTGTCACAGCCCTGTCTGAACTACAGACACTGTTCTCTCTAGTCCTTTCAGGGTTTATTTTTTCCCTAGTCTTGATTAACTTTGTCATATGTATTTCCTTATTAGTACTCAACTGATTATGTGATTGGAACCCTCTGCCTATCTCCAGGCTCCTCTCTGGGTAACATGCTATGGGGTGTGATATTTCAGTTGAAGATCAGTGGTGCTAATGGTTGGGAAAGAATCATAATAGATAAGTGGTAACCCAAGTTCTTTAAGCCAACAATATGGCACTGAACCAGAATCAGGAAACCAAGTTCTATGTCTGGCTTTGTTCCAAATTAACTTTAGGCAAGTTCTTAGCCTTTCTTGGCACATTTCCTCATATGTTAAAGGATCTCTTCAGTTCCCTCAAATTCAAAATTATTCTATGATGTAATGCAAATAAATACATATTCTTTAGCAAGACATATGAGATGTATACTCTAGAATATCTTCCTCCAAACTTCTTTTTTAATCCTCACCTGAGGATATTTTTTCCATTGATTTTTTTTTTAAAGAGTGAGTGGAAGCGAGGGGGGGGGATGGGGGAGAAGGAGAGACAGAGAGAGAGAAGCGTCCATGTGAGAGAGACACATGGATTTGCTGTGTCCCCATACACACCCTGATCTAGGGCCAAGGTTCAAACCTGCAACACAGATATATGCCCTTGACTGGGAATTGAACCCATGACCCTCCGGTGCAATCAGATGAGCCAATGCTCTACCCACTGATCCATGCCAGCCAGGGCCTTCCAAACTTCTCATTTAAGGTTATTTCCTTCAATTCTAAAATATAAATTTGAAATTGATATCAAGCAAGTGCTAAAGATGGAAGTCTATGACCAACAGAGTCTCCAACTATTATTTTCTATGTGATTGCCTGAATACATAAATAAAATATACTTGTTACTCAATGGCACTTCCTGTTACGTTTCTAAGATCTTTGAAATTTACACTTTTAAAATCATTGCCTCTTTTCTCTCCCTCAAATACTGTCAATGTGAAAAATAGAAAAAAATTATCTATTAATTCTAAAAATCATTTGCATCTTGAAGATTTCACTGAAATCTAATATATTTAACATGAGAATCAGACATCATATCATTTTTTAAATCTCCTGAATAGGTTTTTACACAGTATTAGTGACATCTAATTATTTAAACTTGAAATTCAAAATTGTCTGTATTTGACAGATATTTCCAGAGCTATAACATTACATGGATTGCTTATAAAATATTTACTAAAATTGAATTGCTTATAAATTATAATTCAACATAATCGGAGGGAGGGGGGAAATAAAAATATCATTTTGAAAGATTTTCCTTAAAAAGACATCTCTTTATGTAACAGTTTCAGTGTGTTTCCTTGACAACATCATTGCTAAGAAAGTCTCTTGAGGCAATAAAGAATCTGGTAAATGATTGATGTCTACTTTAAAAATAGAATGTGAACATGCCATGTGTAGTTAAACATGTCACTATAGTCATACAACCAAGAATAAGTTGCCAACATACTAGTTAAAGCTGTGTTAAATGTTTACTTAAAACAATAAAATTCAACAAACATGAAATTTTGAAAATTAGAAAAAAATAATAAATTCCAGAGTAAACAGATGTACTAATGCCACTGGTACTTTTCTTAAAATACTTTTTTATTGAATTTTAGAGAGAGAGGAAGGGAGAGGGATAGAGAGATAGAAATATTGAAGAGAGATATACATCATCGATTGGCTGCCTCCTGCATGCACCCGCACTGGGGATGGAGCTTGCAACTCAACTCAGGCATGTGCCCTGACCCAGAATTGAACCAGTGACCTCCTGGTTCCTGGGCCAATGCTCCACCACTAAGCTACACCAGCCAGGCACCACAAGTACTTTAAATGTAATTGACACATTTAAATTGACATAATTTTCTTAAACCAAATTTAGCATTCATTAAGGTGTTCATTCATTCATTAATGAGCTGTGAACTATACTAGGTGCTGACTTTAATTGGTAAAGCCTCCTTGGAAAGTAATAACTAGAGAAAGCAGCATCTTCTCTGAGTGGCAGAGAGAATCAACATTCTGCCTGCATCTCATACTTAACATATTAAGACAGGGAGATACTTCAAAAGATTACTTAGTCCCTTCTCCTGCCACAAGGGTGGGACTAACAACATCTGTTTTCTAGATAACTTCCCAAGAATTGCTCTAATGCTATAGTCTAATATTTAACATATGTGGTTGATATTCCATTTTGGAGTCATAAAAATATATTAAAAAAAGCTGAACTTTCCAATCGTGGGAGGAAATGTAGCAAGAATATATATTTTTCTTTAGATAAATTTTTTTAAAAAGCACATGCATGGCTTATTTAATTCACTACAGCTGGATATTAGCATCCAAATGATTACATTTCAGCACACTTTCCTACAGCTAGAACTGATCATCTGATGCAATAATTACAATGTGCAAAGACCATCACCCCAAATTAGGAAGCAGACCTACTGTTTGCATTATAAAATGAGATAAGATGACACTGGCCTACAATCACAGCTCTAAAATCACCTCAAAGTGTAAACTAGTCAAGATGATGCAGTGATGTCACACTTCATGAACCCTTTCTAATCCAAAAGAGAGAGATGTGGGTAAAACATAAAAAGAGAAAGAACATGAATTTAAATACATTATATACCTCTGTATCAATCTGAAATTGACACAATGCAAATTTCTTGTGTCCCAAATTTTGATGCTGAAAGAGGAATTTTTAAAATTCTCCACAAAAAAAGTAGGGTCCTGGATCTCTATCCCAAACTTCCACCTTGTGAGAAAGGGCTATAAAAAAATAAATAATGCTACTGAATGTTGCTGGGAGTGCTAGCTCATGCTGTGCTCCAGGCTTAGTGTGGCTGAAACCAAATCTTTAAATGGCTTTTCTATCAGCAACTAGAGAACATGGTTTGGGATGCAGTCAAAAGAATTATCCAAGATAAAAAGATAATTGTTCTCCACAGCAAGTCTGAGTTCTAAGACCATTCATTGGCATCCATGAAACTGGGACTAACCTGGCAGCTTGGGGGCAGGGTAAAACCCCAGTCTCTTACAGTTCTGGACAGTCACCTCTTTATTGAGTTTACATTCTACAATCTGGATTCATACTTACTAATAATATCATGCTTCCTAGTGCCCTTCATCTGAAACATCAATGAATTTTTCCATCTGCCTCAACCCCTATTGTATCCTAAGAACTCTTTTTTTAAAGTAGTATTTTTATTTACTGTTTTAGTTAATAGCACTTATTAAATGTTTATAATGTACCAAGTACTCTTTTTGCAAATTTATAAATATGCACCCATTTAAGTAATAAGGAGCCTAAAGTAAGATGTAGGCATCACAGGTTACATCCTGGGAGTAAGTCGGAGTAAGATACACAAAAGGACCCTGGCTATTTGGAAGGTGGATAATTGGTGGCATCTGCTATGTGCCAAACACCCTTATCTACGTAGGTGAAGAGCAATCACTACACCAGAGAGAAGAGAGCTCTAAATTTACACAAAATCCCTCTAATTCTAATTACTCTTATGCCTTCATCAATAATGAATTGTTCATAGGTCTCATTATTGGAACAATCATTCTCAAAAAAATCTTAATAGAGTTCTGTGTTTAAGAATCCCCCTAAGAATTTTTAAATATGGATGTAGATAAGTAGACAGCTAGAGCTATCCTATCTAATAAAAGACAAAAAGGGTAATTAACTGTACTTCCGATACGCTTCCCATTGGCTAATCCGGGTGATATGCAAATTAACTGCCAACAAAGATGGCGGCCAGCAGCCATGCAGCTGAAGCGAACATGAGGCTTGCTTGCTCCAGTGATGGAGGAAGCCAAGGTTCCCCGCCTGCCGCGGCCTGGCTCTGAGCCCGAAAGCAACAATGTTTCAATTATAGAAGCTAAACAAACCCCAGAGGCCTACTTTCAGCAGGCCATGGCCTTAGAGCTGGGAGCGCCAGGGACGGCAACAATGTTTCAATTATAGAAGGTAAATAAATCCCAGAATTAAAAAAATAGAAAAAAAGGAGAGGCTGGGAGCTTCAGTCTCCTGCCAGCCTGAAAACGGCCCTCAGCCCCTCACCCAGACTGGCCAGGCACCCCAGTGGGGACCTCCACCCTGAAGGGGGTGTGGCCAGCCTGAAAACAGCCATCAGCCCCTCATCCAGGCTGGCCAGGCACCCCAGTGGGGACTCCCACCCTGAAGGGGGTGTGACCAGCTGCAAACAGCCACCAGCCCCTCACCCAGGTTGGCCAGGCACCCAAGCGGGACCCCCACCCTGATCTGGGACACCCTTCAAGGCAAACCAGCTGGCCCCCACTCATGCACCAGGCCTCTATCCTATATAGTAAAAGGGTAATATGCAAACTGACCCTAATAGCAGAAAGACTGGGAATGACTGGTCACTATGACACACACTGACCACCAGGGGGCAGACGCTCAATGCAGGAGTTGCCCTCTGGTGGTCAGTGCGCTCCCACATGGGGGAGCTCTGCTCAACCACAAGCCAGGCTAATGGCTGCCAGTACAGTGGTGGTGGTGGGAGCCTCTCTTGCCTCCTCAGCAGCGCTAAGGATGTCTGACTGCAGCTTAGGTCTGCTCCCCGCTGGCAAGTGGACATCCCCCTGAGGGCTGCTGGGCTGCCAGAGGGATGTCTGATTGCCATCTTAGGCCCAATCCCCCGAGGAGCAGGCCTAAGCCAGCAGGTGGTCATCCCCCGAGGGGTCCCAGACTGCAAGAGGGCACAGGCCGGGGTGAGGGACCCCCCCACACACACACACACCGAGTGCACAAATTTTTGTGCACCGGGCCTCTAGTATTAGATATAAATAGATATAGATATAGAGAGACATAGAGACATATATAGGCATATAGGTATAAAATATACATTTTTGTATAGATTTTTAAAAATAGATGGGTGGACCCAATCTGACTTTAGGTCAAGATGCTCATGGGTAAAACAAAGTGAAAAATCACCTTACAGAAGGCTAATGAAGTTAGGTTTATTTTTGTCTACTTTGCCTCATGTTTTAAAATTTGCATTTCATTTGTTTGCTTTTAATCTTCATCCAAATATATGTTTTTATTGATTTTTAGAGAGAGAGGAAGGGGAAGAGAAAAATTAAAACGCTGATGTACATCGATAGGTTGCCTCCCATACACACCCCAACAGGATTGAAACCGCAACCCAAGTATGTGCCCTGATCGGCAATCAAAGCTGCAACCTTTTTGGAGTACTGGACAATGTTCCAACCAACCAAGCCATCCAGCCAGGGCTCAAATTCCATTTGTAAAGCAAATGTGATTCTGATAGCACTCTATAAAAATTCCCCCCTAGCTGGTTTGGCTCAGTGGATGGAGTGTCAGCCTGCAGACTGAAGGGTCCTAGGTTCGATTCTGGTCAAGGGCACATGCCCGGGTTGCAGGCTCGATCCCCAGTAGGGGGCATGCAAGAGGCAGCCAATCAATGATTCTCTCTCATCACTGATGTTTCTATCTCTCCCTCTCCCTTCCTCTCTGAAATCAATAAAAAAAAAAATTTAAAAAAAAGAATTCCACGATGGAAGGCATTATATGGCAACATAAGGGAATCTTTAGTTTCAGCTAAGTAATGCTTGTATCTTTGTGCCACTAATCTACATTTTATGCTTTTCTGAAGGATGAAATCTCAAGTTACATAAAAAATAAATCATTGTAATCAGTTTTGCAAGTAATTCTTCAACAGGAATTGTTTTACACAGTAATTTCCCCATGGTTAATAAAATATATTATTCACTAACATCTATTACTCATAAATACAATCTACTTCACAAATCAAAGTACTTGTACACAAAGCATCTTGAGAACGTTTTCATCTGTCTGTAGTTGACATCAATAGGAATGAATTTTTCTTTAGTTCAGTCACTGTAGATAAATTATATCCTATTTCTGCACCTTGTTTTTCCCCTCCTCTGTCTAATATGGCTGTGAGGGCCCTAAATTTTATATTTGCATAGCATGTTATATAATGCTGGGCATTCAGCAAGTACATTTAATAGTTGTCTTCTTTATATCCTATTTCTGCACCTTGTTTTTCCCCTCCTCTGTCTAATATGGCTGTGAGGGCCCTAAATTTTATATTTGCATAGCATGTTATATAATGCTGGGCATTCAGCAAGTACATTTAATAGTTGTCTTCTTTACATATGGCACCTACGAAATAATACTAGTCAGAAGGCTATTATTATGTATTATTCACTCCACCACCCAGACAAGTATATAGTGAGTACTGAGCATATAGTATGTCCCATGTATTGAGCCATAGATGAACAAAGGTCATAGCCCCTACCCTCATTGAGTTTGCAGACTAGATCTTCAGAAGAAATGTGACCCAAGATAATAATAGGATAGATTTCCTTGAATTCATTCATTCCATCAAACAGCTAAAATTATAAATTATTTCCCCATATGACATACGCTCTTTTCAAGAACAAAACTACCCAATCATGAATTGCTTTTATGGTTTGGGAGAAAAGCCAATAATCAAACATTACAAAACTGCCATTTTATTGCAAAAATAAATCTGCTAAGTATATATACATAGACCCTGTTGAGTTCTGGAGCCTATTAAATAATTTTTTTTTATAATCTTTTGATCATGATATGTCTCCACTGTCATTAAAACTGAAGAATAATTGCCCAAATCTTCTGAAAGTTAAGATGAGTTATCATGACATCTTAATAAAGCATGCTAGCATTTGACAAGTTTTATGACAAACCCGAAACTTTGCCATGGCTGTGCCTTTTACCTGGAAATAAAGCTTTCTTTCCTGACAGAAAAAAATTACTTGAAGCTACAGCAGAAACTGAGGGAAAGATGACAGTGCCTTAGTTTTATGGTGTGGCCCTCAGAATACAATGGAGAGATAAGATCAAAACTTGCAGTTTCAATCCATGACTTCAGTGCTGGTAAAGCCAATAACTTCTACAAGCCCCCTGTTTGTGTAGCGGCTGAGAGAACAGAACCCGCCAGAGTCAGTTGCTCCTGCAGAGTAGCTATAGGAGACACACATTCTAATTCAAAGATCATGGTAAAAAACAAACAGCAACATTGTTAGAATCATTTCTCTCAGCTGTGGAAGAAGGCAAAGAGAAAGGGCAACATAGATGCTTAAAATCCAACGGACTGCTCTTGCCTGAAAGACACAAATCGGTCTTGAAAAATGAACTCAGTTTTGAATACCTGATGTGTGCATTTCCCTTCAAACTTTTGAATATTAGTGTCCTTCCTAATCAGAGGTTCTTAATTACTGTTCACGCACGCCTCGGTGTGAGTAATGCCTACAGCAGATGGCACTGCCTCCTATAAACAAGCATTTGGCCAAACAGCACAACAGAGCCAATTTCTCCAGTTTGACAGGTACCTTTCCATCTGATTGCATCTCTGGATCATAATTTCTTGGGTGAATGGCATCTCTGAGACTATTTTGTCAGATCTCAGTCTTTCCCTCACCCCTAATCAGCATCAGCTCATAAATACAGAAGCATACTTTCAAGAATTAAGGAATCCAGAACTTTAGTTACCAGAAAATCATATTTTTACAAAGTTCCACTTAAATATGTTTAACGCCAAGTTTAATAAAATTCTATGTAAATCAAAGAAAATATTTCTAAGATTAAAATACCAAGAAATGTTACTTAAATTCTTCCCTTCTGTTTTCCACCTTGAACGGCTTTATCCTTGGGGAGTATATTTTGTAATCATTTTCCATTATTCTTCTTTTCTGTATTGCCATAAACTATGTTGCCTTGTGTCAATGCAAAACATTACTGTTCCTAGAGTTTATCTTTTAAGGTAAACATCAATAGTATTAGCCACAGTCTAATATTTTAGTAAAAAGTTAAAAACTGATATACTTTGTCATTTTTCAATATAGCAAGTGAAAAAATTGAATGTAATCATGTTAAAACAAAGTATACATGTGAACAATAGAACACATCCTAATGAAATTAAATTTCCATTTTGTACAGGCAACATATGAGCCACGTTGGGAGAGATGAATGTTTAGAAACTATAAATAATCCTTTCAAACCATGACAGGCAATTTTACTGGCACACAATTGGATAGAGTTTTAAATGAACAGAGTTTCACTTTTTGGCAAGTACTTAACAAAGATCTAGTTTATATCATGAAAAATGATTCAATTGAATATAGAAATGGCCTTTACGTCTTCCACCTTAGGAAAATATTTCTATCTAATGAGAGTCTTTTTAATCAAGCAAAGCTTCTATATTTCAATTCTCACAATTAACCATTTCCTATAAGTATACTCTCGCATCAAAACCTAGCCCATGAAGCGAAATGCAAAATAGGGACTAGGAGTGTTCAAAGAAGCAATACTACCAGGTACTCTCCATCTCAGCTCACTCTCCTTAATATCTCCAGTTCCAATTCATTAGACAGAGGAGCCCGTCCTCACCAGTAAGAACCATAGCTAAATAATGAAGAAGAGAGAGATCATTTGCCATTTGCTTGCTCATATATCACTATCTTCCCTTTCTTCCAATACCCAACTTCATTGCCTTTCTTTGTTCTTTATTCCAGACCTATTTATTAAGCACCAAGTATGTGCCAGGGATTTTCCTAACAAGTGAAGACTTAAGTGAACAAAAGCAAGCATGATCTGGGTACCCCTTGTAGAATTAACGGTCTAGCAGACAAGACAGACTTGAACTAACAATCACACAATAGAGGGGAAATGATTACCATGATTAAGTGTCAGGAAGGGAAGGCATATGGTGCCATGTTAGCTCATCACAGGAGGGCTTGCTGTAGTTAGCGAGGAAAAGTAAGGTTTCCCTGAGGCAGTGATGCTTGTGTGGACATCTGAACTTGTGAGGAGTAGGCAAATGTGGAAGGATCAGGGGAAAGAACAGACAACGCATCTCAGGCAGAAGGAACAGCATGTACTGAGGGAAAACAATCAGAATGCAGTTTAGTGAGCAAATGGGCAGATGTGGGAAGTGGGAGGAGGTGCAGTGTGGTCATGCAGGATCTTAGAGTTTATGTTAAGGATTTGGATCTTTATTCTAAGTGCAATGAGAAGTCATCAAATGGCTTTTCAAGCAAGAGGGTGAGGCAGTAACATTTGAACTGAACACGCTCACTACAGAGTAAACAACAGAATGGAGCAAGAGGATTAAAGACAGAAACAGAACAGGGAGAGGGTCACATAGAAGCCATTGAAATGGTTCAGGAACGAAGATGGTAGTTTGAACAGGATATTAGAATAATGATCGGATATTAGAATAATGATCCAGAAAAAGGTATGGGGAATATTTATGTGGTAAAATTCACAAAACTTGGGGATAGATTGGATACAGGATACAGGGGGTGCACAGTTAACTCTGGGTTTCTGGCTTTGGTAATGTGTAGAATATGGCAACATTTACTGAGAAAGAAGATAGGAGGGAAGCATTAAGTTTGATGAGGAACTCATGGAGTATGAAGGACAATGTAAGAGTTGATTTTGACAAAACTTCCAGATGAGCTGAAGTTGTCAGGAAGACCATTGGAGAGATGAGTATGGCATCTGGGGAAGAGGTCTGGCTGAACTGCTTATTTGCAAGTATTCTGCAGAGGGGTGAGAATTGAGCCTTAAATGTGGATTGGACTGCGCAGGGAGAGTCCAGAGGGAAACACGAAAGCCTAGGAGCTGACTTTGAGAACACTCAAGATTTGGTGGCTTGACAGATGAGAATCGCCTGCAAAGGTGACGTCTATCTCTTTGGCAGCCTTCTTGAAACCACATGACTCAAAAGGCCAACCAGGAGAGCGGGGTGTCCTGGAAGCCAAGGAAAGACTGTGTAAGAAATGGTAAAGAGACATTACACACTGAAAGCTAGTGAAAGGCCGAGTAAGATGAGTGTTGATGAATGTCTCGTGGAAGATCATTATTGAATATGTAAGAGCTATATTGATAAGATGAGTAGAAACCGAACCAGAGTCCACAGGAGTGTGAACAAAGTGAGGCTCTTGGCAAGTCTGATGGGAATGATCTTTGAGACTCAAACAAGGGCCTGCCCCTCCCAGCCCTAGTCTTCCTAAAGCTACAGGAGGCTCGGATAAGACGAACCTTTCACCTTAGGCCAGTGTTTCTCCACAGCAGCATACTTAGGAGTCACACCAAACCTACTGATTCAGACTCTCCAGATGCACAAACTTGGCCTTGGTTGATATGCTGCTAGAATCAGAAGCCAGCTCTAACCTTATGCTGTAACTCAGCTTGCTTCAAATTTCAGGTATTTGGTGTGTGTTTTTAAATTTCTCTTTGTTGTTGAAAGTATTACAGGTATCCTTCTTTTTTCCCCATTGATCCCCTTCCTCCCCACTCCCATATCCTCCCCAAGCCTGCACTCCACTATTTTCTGTATCGATGGGTTATGCATATATGTTCTTTGGTTGATCTCTTCCCTCTCTGCAACCCTTCCCTTTGAGGCACCTTAATCTATTGCATGCTTCTATGTCTCAGGATCTATTTTGTTTTTCAATTTAGTTTGTTCATTAAATTGCACATATAAGTGATATCCTGTGATACTTATACTACTGTCACAATTAATCTCATGTACATGTACCTCCTGTGCTATCATTTACTTATTATATTTCTTTAAATCTGCCCACTTTACAACATAGACTAATTTATCATTAAAGGAAAATTTATGCTAATACCATAGATGGAAAACTGCCATTTATTGGAAGGTGGTTACTGTAAATAAGTAAATAAATAAAATATTTATTTATTTTTAAATGTTAAACTCTAGATAGCTACTAAAGCATATGACTCTGAACCTTTAAAATAAACAAGGCGAGGAGAGCCAGTTAACAAGAGAGATTCATCCCAAAACACAGATGAATGCTTTCATTAGGTGATGTGCTTATTCCCTGCACAAGTTCTGAAACTGTGGTTTTTCAGTCCACAAATTCAAAGATATGGAAAAACAAATGTGATCTTTCCTAGCTTGGTTTCTACTGTCTAATATCATAGTTGTCATGGGAACTACTTAAATCTCCTCCCTCTAAGGTTATGCATACGATTAATATTTGTCACAGCCTGCATTTAGTTATCCTTGCAGTCAAATCTAAAGAACTGAACATTGCTATAGAAAGTGTCAGTTCATTCAAAAAACACTTGGTGAGCCACGCCTACCCACAGTGCTAGGGTTCAGGCATGAATAAGACAAAGTTCCCACAATCTAGGAATTTAATACCAAGAAGAGAGATGCACATGTAAACAAATTACACTTCAGAGTCAAAAGCGCAACAATGAAGTGTAGAAAAGGAAATGGATGTGTGGGAGGAAGGAGGAAGGGGGGACATCAGGAAAGTCTTCCTAGAAGCATTTACACCAGCGGTTCTCAACCTGTGGGTCGCGACCCCTTTGGGGGTCAAACGACCCTTTCACAGGGGTCGCCTAAGACCATCGGAAAACACCCATATAATTACATATTGTTTTTGTGATTAATCACTATGCTTTAATTATGTTCAATTTGTAACAATGAATTTGGGGGTCACCACAACATGAGGAACTGTATTAAAGGGTCGCGGCATTAGGAAAGTTGAGAACCACTGATTTACACATATACGCCAGACTATTTTTGCTTATTATGTAGTAAGAATTCTTAACTGTGCATGTATATACCTAGAGCTACTAAATATATTTCTCATACATTTTATTCTACTTTTACTTATATGAGGTTTACTTTCTTCAAGTTGAAAGAATATTTCACGTTTATTAGTAGTTAGTACTGTCTCTCCTGGGGCCGTGGGGTTCTCAATGAGCAAGGAAGCTTTACTTGGCTGAGAGAGTACCTTGCACGTGTGTCAGGAAACCCCAGAGCTCTGCCCGGGACCTGCTTATTATCCAGGAAAACCACAGTATTTCTGAGCTTCAGTTTCTCCTGTTATAAGATAAGGCTAATAAAATTTGAAATGTGCTGACTTAAAATAGCCAAGAATTTCTAATATTTGTGCAATTAATTTATTGTGGAAGAGAAAAATGCTTAAGAGGGATATTTAATTAAAAGTCAGTAGATTCTAAATTACAAAATGATTATCAGGTAATTATGAAATGATATCGGACACATGACATCCAACATAGCTCTCTTGAGGGAAAGAATTCAGTATACATTTATTTCAATTAGTTTTGGGGAAGAAATTTGTTTAATTGCGACTAGAGATTTAAAACATTATTTATCAGGCTTTCCAAAAAGCAAGCTACCTAAATATATAACGGATAACCCCATTGTTATACTATAAAATAAAACAAACCTTTATAATTACATTCAATTCAAAATGAATTTTTTTATAAGTCCACTAGGCAACTTACTAAACTAATAACAGTGGTTACATATGAGGAGGTCAGGGGAAGTTAGAAGAACCAATAGAATTTTTTAAAATCATAACTTAGAAAAAATGGAAAGAAGAAAAAAGAAGCAAAGAGGAAGGGGTTGTACAAAGGAGATAAATTCTCATCCTTAGGAATGCAGGGAATGTCAGTATCTACTCTCTAATGAACATCAATAAAAACTAAAGGAAGGCAGAAACCGGTTTGGCTCAGTGGATAGAGCGTCGGCCTGCGGACTGAAGGGTCCCGGGTTCGATTCCGGTCAAGGGCATGTACCTGGGTTGCGGGCACATCCCCAGTGGGGGATGTGCAGGAGGCGGCTGATCGATGTTCCTCTCTCATCGATGTTTCTGGCTCTCTATCTCTCTCCCTTCCTCTCTGTAAAAAAACAATAAAATATATTTTAAAAAAAAACTAAAGGAAGAAGCATACATATTATTTAGAATGACAGAGGTCATGACCAGAAGAACCAGCACGTTCATGGTTGAGAAGGGCTGCACTAGGTACATCCACCTGCTCTTGGAGTGATCCAGTACAGAGGGGAAAGGACTCCGCTGGAAAGGGGCACTAAGGGCAGGAGCAATGTGTTTGGGAAGGGAAGGGACAGAGCCCGAGTGGAGAGGAGAAGCAGGGCCTCTCATCCCCTGTGACCAGAGGGAAGGTAAGAAAGCGGGCCTTAGATTTGGCAGAAGAAAGATGTGAAGGTGTGGGAGTTCCTGGTTGCTTCTGTTTTCTCAATGATGCAGGAGGCAACATCAGCTGAGAGTGGGCAGGAGCAGCTGTGGTGGAGGCGTTGGTGGAGACAGCCGCCGATGTGAAAGTGTCTTTTAATTGGCAAATACACTGTCCTCAGGGCTGTCCATGGCCCTGTGGGGAGATTCATACAAGCTCTGCACTGTCCCACTTGCTATTGATTTTGCATTTCAGTCTCTTTCGCTGCCTTAATAAAATTAAGAATATTATCCAAAAACAAAAAAAAAACCCTAAAAAATAAATAATTAAAATAAATTCGTTACCCCCAGTGAGTAGGACTGGGAATAGGATGGAATGAAGGCAAACAAACTTATTTATTGAAAACTATTCTGTCTTCTTTTATTTTTTAACACAGACATATATTTCTCTGATAAAAATAAAACTTTAATGACTTTTAAAAGAACATTTTAAACTTTTAATATTGTAAGAGTCTTTTCATGAGAAGCCCATTAAAAGTGCTTTTAAATGGGCCTCATTCATCTAAGCAAGCAGCACAGAACCCTACCAGAGAAGGTGATGCCTCTAGGTAGTTGGTCTTTTTACTAGAACTTCAAATACCCAAAGAAGATAAAACAAACTTGACATGTCCCTCAGCAAAGTGTGTTCACTACTGAGAAGAAAAAAAAAGAACCTGCCTGTCAAGTAGTGAGAGAAGATGTCCCACAGAGAAAACACTTCTGCACAAAGGACACTAAGAGGGAAAGATTAACACTGGGTTTTGCCCATCAGGATGAACAAAAACTAAGAAGGAAGAGAGAAGCCTGGAGACATGCAGTTCAAGACTATATTGTGGATTGTGCTACAACTTTCTTAGACATTTAGGCATCAAAACGGGAACATCATCACCATGCCTTAACTCCTTACAACTTGAAGAATGTTACAAATTTATAATTATCACTGGGTTGTGGTAAAGAGACTAGTTCTAATGTCAAGTAATTAGTGTACATTCAGGTTTGCCAATAAGAAATGAAAGAAAAAGGAATTTAGAGTTTAACGACCCAGCTTTAGTGCATTGCTTGCAATTTACAAAGTATGGGGCATTGGCCAAGTCATGTAACTTTTCTGAAACTTCTTCATTTCCTTTTCTGTCTGTATCTCTATTTCTAGCTCTGTTAGAGATAATACATCATAATAGAAATAAAAGCAGCAGTAACAACAACAACAAAACCCAACTATTCCAACATTTCTGCTAGGTTTATCCTAAAAATAATATGGTATGATGGATAATTTTCCATATATATCAGTTTGAATGGCCACAGGGTATCCAGATTAAACATTATTTCTGGGTGTGTCTTTAGGGTGTTTCCAGATGAGAAGGACATTTGCCTAATGGACTCAAGTAAAGTAGATTGTCCACCGATAGGGTGGCCATTATACAATCCTTTGAAGGCCTGAAGAGAACAAAAGGCTGAGAAAGGAGACATGTGCCCCTTTCTCCTGCCTCCTAGATTGGGCTGGGACACCTCATCTTATCTTCTCTGGCCCTTGGACTAGGATTTACACCATCAACTCCCCTGGTTCTCGGGCCTTTCGACTGAAATACACCAGCTTGCAGACGGCAGATCTTGGGATGTCTCCACCTCCATCATCATCTGAGCCAATTCCTTATAACCATGCTCTTGTATTCTACTGGTATGTTTCTCTAGAACCCTAATAATTGTCATCCAGAAGCAGGTTCCTGACCCTGAGCTTTGGTTGATCACAGTGCTTCTATCCCTTCTGGAAGCCTATGATTTGCTGCTCATATCTTCAGGGTTCTATGAGAAGTACAAAGAAACACAAATGCTATGACTAACCCATCACTATAGCATCAACACTTAGTTGACAAAACACTTTCTCATGTATCCTTGAGGAATTTATAATTTTAGGGATGAGTAGGTAATTTTGATCAAAACTTAAAACTATTGTATAAAAGGAAGAAATGAGAATGTGAAATTAGTTTTTAACATCTAATTTATAACAGATTTATAAATTATAACTATAACTTTGGGGCATATATTTATTTAGCAGAAATAAAGTGTGTTATCCATTATTTCAAAAAATATGTGCCATTCAACAGAACATTGGGAACACAAACAAGATAGAGAATAGATGCAAAGAACAGATTTATATTCTTGTGACCTTAAGCAATAGGTGAACCAAGAAGACAATTTAAAGTTTAACTAATCAGGGCAGGAGTTTCCGTGAATAGTAAGAATAGACAAGGCTATGCTTTAGGAATGAATACGTCCCACAGAATCAGTGGTAAACATAATAAAGGTTCATTTCTTACAGAGTCCACTGTGAGTCCAGGTAAAGTTCCACGGCTCTGTCTTCCCTGTGATAGCTCAGCAATCAGGCCGCTTTCATCCTGTGTCTCCGTGATCAACAGGACAGGGAAAAAGAGAGCCGGAGACTCCTGCTTAGACAAGTCAATGTCTTGGCCCCAAAGTGACTCAAATCACTTCCACTCACAACTCATTTGCCACAATTAATCGTATGGCCCTGCCCAATGTAAAGGAAGCTGAGAAGGGTACTTTCTAAGGTGTCTGAAAGGACAGAGAAGCAGACATCCATGAACAGTAGTAGGGCTACATGAACAGGCACCATTCCCTATTGCTCTGCTTGCAGACTACTCTCTCCCCTTAATGATATTATTTGAATTGCAAATTAAGTAATCAGCTTTAAGTAATTTAAGGAATTATTTTAAAGGCAAATTAAGTTAGTAGAAATAAGTGGAAAATATGAGGTCTAACTAGCTAAATGGGAGGGAGGGGTGAGTCTAGGGAAGAGTCTGGATTAGAGAACCAAATGGACTAAGGGAGTCTTGAATACTGAAGACATGATGCCGATTCACTGACATGACTGCAATCAATATAGGTAAAGCAAATGTTCCTGAACGTGTGGCATCTCCTCTTTATCAGTACCTTCAAGGTTTGAGAACAAAAAGGATTAAACTATACCAAAGAAAGGAAAATGAACCAGAGTTTACAGAATTTTTTTCAACTACACTTGCTGTATCTTACCCATTGCCTCTAGACTCTTGGATGACACGGGAAAGGAGAAAATTCAATAATTCAGGTAACTGCGCTTGGCCTATGTCTGTTTTTAGACATATGGCTAGGAGTTTGCCTCAGTTTATGAGGCTAATAAAAAAGAGTATTTTCTGTGCTATACTTGTAAACATTGCATTGATGTGCTGGTAATTTTTATGGTGACTTTTGACTCAGGGTCATTTATAATGACATCAGTAGTACTTTGCACTATGGGGATGTCCAAAAAAGGTGACAGATTACACCACTACATTCCCTCCTGATTCCTAAGACATAAGTGTCTTCCCTTTGGCTTCACGAGCCTTGCACATGTGCCAGGTAACTGGGCCTCACGCACTGGGCCCACTGGGCATTCCTAAGCTTCCTGCTCAGGGGCAGAGTTTGGAGACACATTTCAGATGGCTCCTTAGAATCTCAGGTGGCAAAGGGGCAAAGCAGAAACTTTCACTTTCTGCTTTACACACTGTGTATAGTTTAAATTTGTTTGTTTGTTTTTTTTAGTATTCATTTTAGAAATTTATAAAAATGTGTAAAGCATAGAGAATCAATAGGACCTATTAAATTGTGAATTTGATAATGGGGTACAATAAAGGAAAGAGCCCAGCCAGGTGGATGGCCAGGATGAATAGAAAGATTGCAGAGTTATTTATCAAGACTGAAAACATAGGCGTAGCAGTGTTGGTGAAGAGGATGAAGGAATGAAGTTCAATTTTAGACAAAATTAGTTTGAGGCACCTACATCCAGGTAGTAATGCAATAGTCTGAAGGTCATTCTTCCTACTAACCATATGAAAGAAGGGCCTAGGGAATTTAATTGTACCTAAAGAAGCAAGGCATTCATTCTAATAGCCTGTTTGAATTTCATCATCAAAATATGAGTTTTTAATAAGCAAAATTAATTATATCACAATATTTTGAAGATAAAGTTTGTAAAACTAAAAAACTGTCCTAGTTTTATAATTCTGATTTTATGTAATAGATTTATTATTCAATTCTTATGCATGAGTGTCTGAAATCAATGTATCTTCTATGTTTTAAATATAGCAACGTTATTCACAATTGCTGAAACAAGCTGGACTAAAAATGGGTTTTAGGAGCTGAGATATTTATTCACTCAGTTTGACCCCAAACAACGATTCCCTTTACTTCAATTACCCCAGATATCATCATTTTCTACGTGAGCCATGAAGCGAAAAGGTTGAGACTCACTGGATTAAAATACTCATTATAAATAAGTTCATTCATTAATTAAATTGTTTATTGTGTTATGAATAACTCAAGATATTTTTTCTATTAATTTGTTTGGATAGCATATCAAAAATGCTATTTAAGTACCTAATAGAACATGAGGTATATTGGTAGATACCACTCCATACCTAGCATCTTAAATCTATTATTTTGTAGAAGAAAATATAAATATTTTTCCAATATAGTACCTCATAGGATTGATGGTGTACAAAAGTCCCCCCTTGCTGACCTTTCCTTTGCCACCCTTTATTAAAGGTTAAACTAAAATTAACTTTTCCTTTCCCATCTGCATAACATTACCCCATTGCTTTGATGTGTCAAAGAAACACTTATCAGCATTAAAACTCATGTTGACATGGCTAAACGCTTGGCATGTGTTAAAGCTGTGAGGGCGAAAATAGTCCTTTGTGAGCAGTGAAAAGGGTCAAGCATGTTTTTATTCCTTCCTGTCCTATAAACTAAGCCACCATCACCACCTCCTTTCTGGATACCCAGTGACCTCAAATTCTGTCTACCTCCACTACATCAAAATAAATTCTGAGGATATTACCTGATAAACTCATTTAAACCAAGGTGTAAACCTGTGATAATCCCAGTAAATTATCTCCCAAAGTATATTTGCATTTTTATGAGAGGAAACCCTCAGAAAAAATTATCAGATCTTAGCCTCAGGCTGTTCAAGTATTCTAGGCACAGGAAACTTTTTCAAATCCTTGAGTTTGGACCAGTTAGGTGGCTAGCTGACTTGTCCATTATTTCTACAATTTTCTATGTGTAGTTTAAGACTTGGAAAATAAAAACGCAACTAGAAGAATGAACTATTTTCTTCAAAAGGAAAACAAATTTGTGCATAACTAACTGTGTTCACCATGAATTGGATAGCCTCCTAACTTTTTTGGTCTGGCTACTTTTCCTTGTGTCCCAAAGACTCAATCTTGAAGTCATCAATATCACCCAGAATTGGGCATTGGGCCCTTTTTAACACAGGAATAAAAGAGTAATCAGAAGCATTGGTCATCATGTCTCTAAGAAAGCTGAAATATAAATATATACTTCTTTGCTTTACAGCTTGATCTCCACTACATCCTAAACAAAGGATTATAAACACTTGGTTTTTCATGAAAACCAATCATGAAAAAGAAGACACATATTTAGTGCCACTTTCTTTCTGAAACATGCCACTCTTCAAATAGATTCTGTGCGTAAAGGAGTGAGACATGTAACGTTTCTATCCTTGACACAGAGGTCAACAAAAAACAGAGATGTGGTTTTTACTCATGACTATTGAAGGGCAATTGGTAAGGAGGACAGAAATAAGAATAGATGAGGGAACAGCTAAACTTACTAACTCAAATTCTAACCCGATTCCTCTTCAACCTAAACTTGATGGGATATTTTTCAAGAAGAAAGGTAATATACAAAACTTTCAAATACCTAATGAGTTCAATGTCCCTACAGTATCAGTGATCTGCCTGCAATAGTCTTTGTATTGCGGGAGACACTTCACTTGCCATTATTGGAGCTTCCATCAAGTACTGAGCCTTGCTGAACCGGTTTGGCTCAGTGGATAGAGCGTCGGCCTGCGGACTCAAGGGTCCCAGGTTCGATTCTGGTCAAGGGCATGTACCTTGGTTGCGGGCACATCCCCACTGGGGGGCGAGCAGGAGGCAGCTGATCGATCTCTCTCATCGATGTTTCTAACTCTCTATCCCTCTCCCTTCTTCTCTGTAAAAAAATCAATAAAATATATATTAAAAAAAAAAAGTACTGAGCCTTACACCTTACCCTACCCCCCAAGAAGAAACAGAGTCAGAGTAAATTGATTTTACTCCAACCCCTTATTTATTTCTCCACATGGAATAGACCCAGGTGTCCACACAAGGTCACAACACCTAGACTTGGAAGGCAGGGGCAAAGGAGGAGTCACATTTTGTCTTTAGATCCACGCTGCATGTCCCATTCCAAGGTGAACACTGTAAGTGCTGTTGCTGTTCTTTCACTCTCCCTTGGCCAAGAGTTGAATAAATATGTCCTCCAACTCACTTTAGCTTTCCGTTTACACTTTAGATCCACGAATCATATTTTTTGGAAAGACACTCTTCAAAAGGTCATCAAATGTTTTGAGCTATAAAAATTGGTTCCCAATTCTCTGACCAAACTTATTCAAGATACAAGAATATCTGCTACGCTAGGAGACTGCCTACCTTATGCTCAGCAATGATGCAAAACAAATCTGTGGGTCCCTAAAGCCACCTTCAAGTTCAAATGCCTGATGTCTGTAAAGAATAATGCCTTTAAAATATCATAACAAATTTATATAAAGAAAAATGAAGCAGAAGAGAAAACTGTTTATTCCAAACAAATGCTTTCACTTTGTTCCCAGTGAAGGTTTCTGTGAGATAAGAGCCTGAATTAAAAGAGCACATAGATGAAGGCTACAGCCCATGTAATAAAATGTCAGCCTAAAAAAAGAGAGTCATCAGGGAGCTTCATTTGAACTTTGATTCCATAACTCAGTCACTGAGCTCAACAACCTCTTTGTACCTTATCAAAAACTGAAAGCAGATAGTCTCCTAAAACCAAAAATGAGAAATGAGGGCAAAAAGAAGGTCAAGTCTTAAGGCCCCCAACATCCTCCCCATCACCCCACTCTCCACCACCCCCACCATCACACTGGGACCCTCTATTCTTCATCTTTAGCCTTAGGCTCCTATCAAGCACATAAAGGGAATTCTTCTAAGATTTATATCCCCTCTGCTTTCTCTTTCTTTCAGATCATTGAGTTGATCTAAAATTCACAGTGGGTGAGAACATTTGAAAACCTCCTAATAGGGTAAAATACTACCAACCTAATCCTGGTTAACAATTAAACATGTCTAACATCAGGCTGATTTAGCACAATAAATGGTCTGCGTATTGAAAGAATTAATGAGCAGTTCTCTTTAATTAAAATAGGCAAGAGTTTCTCCCCAAGGTTCTTGTAATAGAATATTAACTAATATGAAGGATTTTCTGGAGTTTTCTCATTTCTTTTCCAGGACATACCATTAAAGAAGTATCATATTAACAATGCAAGAAAAAAATTTAAATCTGATATTCCCTACCACTGACAAGTTAAGAAATATATAAAACCTTAGTTTTAACCATCAACTGTTGATTAGGTAATTAACTTATCTGTGCCTCAGCAACTCCTCTATGAAATAGGAATTGATCTTATTCAAATGGTGCATGTGTAAAGACAACTATAAACACAAGAGGCCAAACAGGTAAAATTTATTTCAGTCTTTTGTAAGCTGTTTATTTTTATATATTGGTTTGAGAGAGAGAGAGAGCGAGAGCAAGAGCGAGAGCGAGAGAGAGAGAGAGAGAGAGAGAGACATCAATTTGCTGTTCCACCCACTTAGGCATTCATTGGTCGACTCTGGTATGTGTCCTGACTAGGGATCAAACCCACCACCTTGACATAGTGGGATGATGTTCTAACCAACTTGAGCTTTCCAGCCAGAGTATCTTACTAAGCTGTTGGTCGGTTACCCGTGATGTGCTTCACATTCTGGTTTAACACTTGTTCAAGAGTAAAAATGTTTCCTTTCTCTATTACCTCTGTGGAAAGGATTCTGGGTTGTGACAAGATTTTGCTTTTAATTATGTTTCCCCAACACCTGCAAGGAGTCATGGACAAACCCTCCAAGTGGCATGTGGTTATGGCCATTTTGGGACCCTCCCCCCCAAAAAAGTGAAATAACTTACATGAACAACTGAGTTGACCACTTTGGCTTTGCTGTCTCATTGAATAATTAATCCAACTAAATATTAGGTACATATTTAATACTCAATAAATATCTATTGATTGACAAAACATGCCATTTTAAGGGTGCTACTATTCCTTAATTTGCTGGCTTTCATTTTATTTGCCTTTAATTGAACAATCCCCTATAATGGCTCTCCATTAATTTTTTATGTCAATCCTTAATAGAGGTCATAAGGTAGGCAGGTCATAACCATTGACCAATATAAATTCACAGAAGTGTTTGGTTTACCACCATTGTATTTTAAAAGCATTTGAACTTGAACCCCTTTAGGTTTATGAACTCTTTAGAACATCATCCTTACTGTCATCAAGATATTATTTAATACTACATATAGCCACTTTGTATCAGGCACTCTTACTATTTCTCTGCATTAATTTTTTGTTTTTTAGTAAGGATATCACTACATTTACTTTTATACAGGTAATTTTTCTACAGCTTTTTAAAATATATATATTTTATTGATTTTTTACAGAGAGGAAGGGAGAGGGATAGAGAGTTAGAAGCATCGATGAGAGAAACATCGATCAGCCGCCTCCTGCACATCTCCTACTGGGGATGAGCCCGCAACCAAGGTACATGCCCTTGACCAGAATTGAACCTGGGACCTTTCAGTCCGTAGGCCGACGCTCTATCCACTGAGCCAAACCGGTTAGGGCTTTTCTACAGCTATAACATTTTCCTCTAGAAAATAAAAGAATCCCAAAATTAGAACTAGATCACTTGTTCCTTTCTTCTCTACATTAATTTCTACACCCACCTTGGGGTGGTCATATTATACTACCCATTTTACAGATAGATGAGTTGTTAAAACACAGAGAAGCTAGTTACCTAAGGTCATAGGATTTGTACAATATGCAGCCAAAATTCAAACCCAGTCATCTGGCTCTCTAGCCAATAACTTCAACATCATTATGCTGCTCCTGACAAAAACCCTAAGTTAGTCACCCTACCTAAGGGATGCACACTTTCCCTAATTGCTTCTGGTTTATCTAAGTCTGATTCTGTTCTGACCCTGTAATCTGGCACAGGATCTTCTTGAGTATGTTTATGGCTACTAACTACTAACATAGGTTCAGATTTTGAACCCTATTAGTCACAGTCCCAGAAGTAAGGAAGGAAGTACAAAGTCAGAGAAACCCGTGAATAACTATCCCTTGCTTGAATATCTTACCCCAGATATAAAATTATTATGCAACCATTGAGATCCTAAACTGGTTTGGATCAACAGAATGATTACCTGTCCAGTCTGGTTAAAGACACCAGATGTTTTATTGAAAAGCTTTCCAAGAATAAAATAATAATTCTACAACACATGGTAGGATTTCATGGGTGAGGGAGATCCTCCACTTCCAGGTAAGAGACGGAGATTAAACCCAATGGTCACTAGAGGCTTAGAGTTAACATCTACGCAGGGAGGGATGAAGAGATGAAGACATGAAAAGGAATGTTGCAGCTGATACTATGGCTGTGAGCCAGGATACACCAAGAACTATCAGTGCCATGCAAGGGGGACTAGAAAAACACAAACAAAGCAGACCAAGGAGATACGAGCTTTTCTCTGGGAAAGAAAAAGCAATACCCCAGTGGTAAACTGAAAGTCCAGGCCTGTACCCCATGTGGGTTTAGTACCCAAACATAAAGTTCATTAGAGGTGCAGAAAACTCCAAGCTGAAAATTCATGTAAACCTGTTCTATCCCTGGGGTGTTTGGAAGAAGCAAACATAGGCCGATTCTGGAGAGAAGCTCCCAAAATCCAGGCCACAAAGAATTTTCACAGGAAAAAAACACAAGCCACACTAAAAATAATCTCACATTTTAAAACTATAAAGCTCATGAGGAAACAATTCCCTGAGACTCATGAATCCTCAAAATAGACTCAAAATCTTCAGATAATTATTACTATAAAAAATTCTGTAATCTCATTTCTTTAGTAGAAGTTTTAAATAGTGCTTTATTGAAAAAAAATTGGAGTTCTTCCTGCCACCACCCCCATGTATTACCCGTACCCATCCTGGAACTAATTCAAGTTGAACTTGAAGCTTTTTTATTATTACTTAGAAATGTCTGACTCTAATCAAAGGAGGTATTCACTCGCAGTTGGCACTTAGGTCAATACAATATGAAAGGGAAAGTCATAAATGTCATAACAAGAACATCCCCTTTGTCTTTCTCTGAGGAAGTTGGCACAGAAATTTTTTTTAAGAAATAATTCTTCTGCTAGAGTCTTCTTAGCTTAGGAATCAAAAAATTGCAAAACATTTATATAAAAGTTCCTACTGTTTATCTTCACAATAACCCAATAAATATTAGTGCATGTTTGCTGCATTTTCTCTGTGCTAGATGCAGGTGTCTTTCTGCTCAGGTTACAGGGAACGACTGGAGAGAGTTATTAAGAGTTAAACTCTGCATGAAAATAACATTCAAAGTCAGACCTATTAGTAAATTCTCAGACGGGTGAGTATATACAGAGAAAAGCAGAGTCCGAGGCATGAGCGAGTGATTGAAGTTCAGAGGCAGTAGGAAAAAAATATAACCAAAGAGGAGTCATATTTCAAAGAGAAAAATGAGCATAGGTTATTGAGAGTCTCAAGAAAGCCCAAAATACAATGTTAAAACAACGGGAGGCCAGGTGATTGGAGAATCATGGGAGACACTCATGAAACAGAAATGAAGACATTTACAAACAAGAAAAATAAAGGGATGGTAAGGAAATGAAATAAATTAGTAGAAAGCATTCATTCAAACAATTGAGCCATGAATAAAGATGATGGCGGCTGTGGGGAGAGCAACAGGTCCCAAGAAGGTGCTTAGAAAGGACAAGCGGTGTTTTTGAAAGAAGGGAGTAAAATCGATGACAGGAGGAGGTGTGGACGGTAACCCCCTTTTACAAGTGATTAGAATCAAAGCTGGAGGTAGAGGGTTAGCACTGGGAGGAAGAGACAGCTCTTCACTGCAAACAGTTCTCATAAAGGTTAAGACATCACACAAGGAAGGCACAGAAGCTTCTGTGAGAAGGGCTCAGTTGCCCCAGTTCCTGAGCCTCTGCAGGGATGGAGGAGATGCTGGGAGTGCCATAGGGAGTCCCGAAGGTCCCACTAAACGGCAACAGCAACCTGGGTGGTGGACCACAGCTATTTACCTCTGGTGGCTTCCTACTGCCCTCTGCATGGTTAAGAACAAATAAACAAAATAAAAATTAAAAATAAAAATAAATAAAATTAAAAATATGCCAGTTGGAGACAGAGATTCAGATCCATTCTATGGCTAGCAAGCTTGTTGTCCTAAAATTAGCTTTAGCCACTGAAAATGAGACCCTCTCATTCTTTACAAAGCAAGAAAGGCTAAGGCAGAGAAAAGTTAGCTGGAGCCACTCCCACCCACACAAACAAATAAGCAAACAACAACAAAAATTCCTAAAAAAACAATTATAGAACACGTCAGTACATGCTACTTCCTTTTACAAATTCTTTTGAGAAGTGTTATCATCAGCAGCTTCACTTTTTCTTTTGCACATTAAGAAAGACCCTGAGTTAAGACGTTTCTACAGAATGAAAAGGTAAGGAAGAGGGAACATGAGAGCATGTGCTTATTGTAATAACATTACATCCGCAAGAATGACATGAGGCAGGAGAGAGGCACTTCGCACATGACCCTAAATGAAAGTGAAGCTTGAGGGTCTGTTAGCACTAAGGATTCAGCAGCAAGAATTAGTACAATAAGCAAAGGGACATCAATAACTAAAATTATTTTTGTAGGACAAATATGATGAGGATAGTTGTTTGTAAATATGACTATATTGTATATTTTAAAAACCAAATTATGTCAAACCTTTATTCCTTTTTAAGAAAAAATTTTAACTCATACTAATTTTCCCTGCACACTGAGTCATTTCTGTCAGTGGCTGTGAATATTAAGTCTTTTACTATCTCGGAAAAGCTCTATCAGTGACTGATATCTAGGCAATAACGTTTTGTGCAAGGGTCTGTGTGTTTATTTGTTTAATTTGTTTTGGTTTTCAGTGGTTGTTTTGAAATACAAATACAGGTTTTTCAAGAAACAGTCACTTGAGAACAAACCAATGCTTCCTAAAACTGACAACAAAAAACTGGTTTGCGCCCTAAGGGCAGACTTATTTATTTTGCCCATATTTTACCAGCTTGAAGCTGAATATTTTATATCAACATGTGCAGGTGAAAATCAAAATGCAGCAACAATTCATCCATTGAGACTAAGAGATAAAATGTAATTTGATTTTCCCATACACTCAATCACCTGTTTTTGGTTCTGTTTAGAAGTATTTTTCAAAAGTCTGATATGCTTGTTAGCAAAGCCCAACACAGATTCAACAATGCCCCAGACGGCCTTTATGACTTTTGATTTTTATTTATTTATTCATTGGATTTTTATAACTGCCCATTCCTGATGCTTTGAGATGCACACATACACATACACAGGGTTCTCACCATAATAGTTAAAAACAGCAAATAACTGTGATAATATCAAAGAGAAAAACCAATAAGTTATTTTTTTAATCATTCATGCCTTATCTTTCCATCTGGATAGGCTCTACAGAAAAAGCAGGATCTGGGATTCAACTGGAATCCCATGGACATGGGCTTAGGGTTCTATTATTGCACAGAAAGAGAGGTCATCTCTTAAAAGATGTAAAATTGTACTTAAAGGTTTCCTTCTTTTTTTTTTTTTTGTATGGCTTTTAAGTCTCAGAGCAGTCCCCCTGCCTTTTTTTTTTTAATTTTTTTTTTTATTAAATTTTTATTGTTCAGATTACATTTGTTCCTCTCCCCCTCCCATAACTCCCCTCCTTCCAGTTCCCACCCCACCCTCCACCCTCACTCCCCACCCACTGTCCTCATCCATAGGTGCACGATTTTTGTCCATTCTCTTCCCGCATCTCCCATTCCCCTTTCCCCCCCAAGAATAGTCAGTCCATTCCCTTTCTATGTCCCTGATTCATTATAATCACCAGTTCATTCTGTACATCAGATTATTTATTCACTTGATTCTTAGATTCACTTGTTGATAGATGCTTGTTTGTTGTTCACAATTTGTATCTTTACATTTTTCTTCTTCCTCTTCTTAAAGGATACCTTTCAGCATTTCGTATAATACTGGTTTAGTGGTGATGAACTCCTTTAGCTTTTCCTTGTCTGTGAAGCTCTTTATCTGACCTTCAATTCTGAATGATAGCTTTGCTGGATAAAGTAATCTTGGTTGTAGGTTCTTGGTATTCAGCACTTTGAATATTTCTTGCCATTCCCTTCTGGCCTGCAAAGTTTCTGTTGAGAAATCAGCTGACAGTCGTATGGGTATTCCCTTGTAGGTAATTGAGTCTCTTTCTCTTGCTGCTTTTAAGATTCTCTCTTTGTCTTTTGCTCTTGGCATTTTAATGATGATGTGTCTTGGTGTGGTCCTCTTTGGATTCCTTTTGTTTGGGGTTCTCTGCGCTTCTTGGACCTGTAAGTCCATTTCTTTCACCAGGTGGGGGAAGTTTTCTGCCATTATTTCTTGAAATAGGTTTTCAAAATCTTGCTGTCTCTCATCTTCTGGCACCCCAATAATTCTGATATTATTCCGCTTGAAACTGTCCCAGAGGCTCCTTACACTATCTTCACACTTTCGGATTCTTTTTTCATTTTGCTTTTCCAGTTGGGTGTTTTTTGTCAAATCTTTGGTTTGATTCTTGTGCTCCTCTGGTCTGCTATTGGGTATAATATTCTTTATTTCAGTCCGTGTATGCTTACTTTCTAATTTCTTTATCGTAGCATCGAGGGTCTCATTAGTTTTCGTGAGGCTCTCCACAAGTTTTTTGCAAGCCCTCAAAATTGCGATTCTTAGCTCCATATCCTCCATTTCTGTCATGTTTTTTTGTCTCCGCATCTTTTATGCTTTCTTGGTGCACCCCCTTGTGGTCTTTGTGCGCAGTCTTGTTCTAGACAAGCCTTAATTGTTGTAGTTAACACTAGAGGGATTTGACCACCAGGCCGACTGGCTATAGGAATCAGCTGTGTGGAAAACTTCAGTCCTCTGGAGGCGCTAGTCCAGCCTTTGCCTGAGGCGATCGGCAAATGGCTGTGCGCAGGGCTTGGGCGGGGCGGGCTCAACAGGGCGGGGGGAGGGAGCAGCTATGGCTGCTCTCAGTCCGTCTCCAGGGGCTCTGCCTCTCTGTCCCCGTAACCGCTGCAAACCTCGGAGGGACCGTAGCCAGACAGTCCCGCTTCTCCCGTTTGAGTCAGGGTCCCTAGAGACTCGCCCGGATCTGTAGCTCAGAGTCTGAGACTCACTCCTGATTGAAAACGACAACCGCGCCCTCAGCCACCAGCCCGCTTTGCGCGCGCACCGCCGTACCACCGTACCTTTAAATTTTCCACACTGCGCCTCCTCTAAGCCTCGTAATGCTGTTGTTTTTCCTTCTAGTTGAAGAATCTCACCTCAGCCAGCCTTCCTGTGGTTCTGGGTGATGTCCGTTCTGTCTTTTAGTTGTATTTTTGAAGTGGTTGTTCGAGGCAGCAAACTCCGGTGTTTACCTATGCCGCCATCTTGGTTTCTCCAAGGTTTCCTTCTTTTAGAAACCTTTCCTAACCACACCATAATCACCAACTGTTTGGGCTTAGGAAGCTACCAAAGGTCACTTCCTTTACTGTAATGATCCTTGGTATTTGATTTATATCGATAAAATTCATTAAGATACTAATTTTTGTCTTGGTTTTACTGTTTTTGCAGGTTTACAAATTCTATGAAATATTAAAAGGCTATTTATCCTATGCCTCCTTTTGCATAGGGGGTCCCTAAGACCACACCCAGCTTCACTGATTCACTTGGGAGTTTCGCAGGACTAAGCATACAATTGCATTCATACCTAATATTTATTAAAGCAAAAGGATACAAACAAAATCAGCAAAGGGAAAAAGCAAGTGTGGTAAAGTCCAAAGGAAACCAGGTACAAACTTCTAAAGGTTATTTCTGAGTGAAGTCACACAGAGCTTAATTCCTCCAGCATCAAATTGTGACCACACATGTGCTGGTGCTCTACCAGGGAAGCTCATGAGAGGCTCAGTGGCCAAGAATTTTATTGGGGACTGGTCAAACGGACACCCTCTGCTTCTGCCAAAACTTCAGACTCCCAGAAGTAAAACAGGTGTTCCACATAAACCACATATTTGCACAAACAGATTAGGCAAAATGAGCCACTCTTTTATGAGTTAGAGAATGGTGGGAGCGCTCCAGAAGTCCAGTCCCCAAACACAAACCAACAGCCAGCTCTACACACAAGCCTTTCTAAGGATAGGAGTCCTGGTAACTCTTTTCTGCGCAGACCCCCTTAGAGATGAGATAGTCAAATTTTTGTCTCTAAATCTGGAACCCTAAAGAAAACCTGAGCCACATGGTCTCCAAGCATAGAGCTAACTCCATGTTCTTAACCGCTGCTGCCAAACAAAACACATAGAGAAACTCTTCTAAACAGAGAAACGGCTTTACTGAAACTATACCTGACTACTCAAAGTCTTATCTCCCCGCATCCACCACTACCCACAAACCTCAGCTTCTGGATTTCTGATCTAGAAAAGTAATTGACAATGTGAGATTTCACCTTCATTTTCATCTAGGCATGAAGTGCTTAAAAATGGGCATGAATTTCTTGCCAAACTCACTTCATCTGCTAGTTTAGACAAATGCGGACTTCCTTCTGTAAGGATAAATAAAGAAATTTTTTAAAATCCTAAGTATATGATGCAGTTCAAGTGAAAGATCTGCAGAATCAGATCTAATAATGTCCTGGCTAATAAATTCAAGGAACTACTAACTTAGTATAGATAATTGTTAAAATATTTTCACTTGAGTTTTCAACAAGTTTCAAGAGAACCTTGTGTCCATTAATGTAGATCAGATAGTCATTACAAAAATATACATATACTAGAGGCCCAGTACATGAAATTCATGCGGGGGGGGGGGGGGAAGGGTCCCTCAGCCCGGCCTGCACCCTCTCGCAATCTGGGATCCCTCTGACATCCCTCTCACAGTCCAGGACAGCTGACTCCTAACCGCTTGCCTGCCTGCCTGAACACCCCTAACCACTCGCCTACCTGATCACCCCAACCACTCGCCTGCCTGCCTGATTGCCCCTAACTGCCTCTGCCTCAGCCCTCGCTGCCACGGCTTCATTAGGAAGGACATCCGGAATGATGTCCAGAAGGTCGTTCCGCTGTCTGGTCTAATTAGCATATTACGCTTTTATTATTATAGATATCTGATATGTAAAACTGCACATAAATGGAAAATTTTAATAGGAAATTTAAAACTACATGAAATATAGTAAATTGGAAACCATAAAAACAGCAAATTAGGAGACAAGTTCAAAAAATTTTAAAGTTTTTTTAAAAAGAGAAAGGAATAGAATAATGAAAGAAAAGATAAAACTTGTAGGGAATAAAGTTGCTAAGAGAGAAATCTTAAAAGTTCTCAGCACACACATATACAAATTATAACCATGTGAGGTCATGGATGTTTTAACTACCCTTATTGTGGTGATCACTTCACAATATATATGTCTTGCGAATCATCATGTTTATACCTAAAACTCACAGGATGTTATATGTCAATTATATCTCAATAAAGCTGGAAAAAAATAACAAATGACTGTTTAACTATATTTTATTTTACTTTCTTCCTCTTTTCGGGAGATTTTACATTTTTCAGATTCTCACTGTTGCAAACAACTCTGTAATTAATAGTTATGTACAAAAATCTCTATATGTATTTATGATTATTTTATAAAAGTAAGTTCCGACTAAGAAGAAACAGATGTTTTTGTAGCTCTTGATACTCATTAATAAAATTGTTTTCTACAAATGTTCTAACTTTTATGCTTAATCCTTTGTGAATACATATATATATATATAGTTGGGCAAGGCACTGCCCATGCTCTGAGGTCTGAGGGTGCCCCTGGCTATGCTCTGCAGTTGAGGGGCCACTAGATGGACTCCCTGACCCGCCGAGGCTGCTGCTGTGTTTTGCAGTCAAGCGGTGCCACTGTAATGACTTCTGGTTGGACAGGGTCACAGGTTATGGTCCCTAGCAAAGAGGTGCTGCTGACTGGACTCTAATTGGGAGGAACTATGGGCTAGGCTGCACGATCTCTCCTAGTTGGGTAGGTTCTCAGGCTGTGTTTCCTGACCAGATGGTGCTGTGGCTGGACTTCAGGGTCAGTCAGGGCCACAGGCAGGGTACTGTAGTTGAACAGGCTGTGCTGGGCAATCAGTTGGGGCTACAAGTTGTGCCTTTAAGTTGGACAGGGCCATAGACTGGGCTTCAAGATCCTATAGGACACTGGCTATTCTCCACATCGGGCAAGCCTGCCTGGGCTCACAGCTGGGGAAGAGCCTCCAGTTGTATCCTGCAGTTGGATGGAGGTGGAGACTGTGCTGTGTGGTCTGTTGGGGTTACTGCCCAGGCTTCCTTGTTGGATGTGGCCACTGGCTAAGCTCCATGACAGGGCCAGGTTACTGGCTGGACTTCCTGCCTGGGTGAGGCCACAGGCTGTCTTCAGCGATCTGCAGGGCCATAGGCTGGGCTCCCCAGCTTGTGGGACATAGGCTGGCTCCTTAGTTGGGGGTGGGTGGAAGTGGGGACAGAGGATATGATAATAGTTAGGCAGGGCTGCTGGCTTGGCTCCCAGCCCTAGTGGGGCTGTAGGATGGGCTCATGGATGCCCAGGTTCTCTGACCAGGCTCCTGGATGATCAGTAGTTGGGTGTGGCTGAAAATTTGCTTCCCTTTCTGGGTGGGGTGGTGTAACAGCACAACCCACAGACTGGGGACCCAAGTGGGCTGAGTCACTGGCTGGAAATTCTGTCCGCCAAGATCTGAGGGCTATTGTAAGCCCGCCCCCTTCTCGGTCTCTATCTGATCCCCAGTGATGCTCATGAACATCCCTCAGCACTGGGGAGGTTGGATACCCATCCACCTTGGGCTCTTTTCCCACTGCAGAAACCGCAGGCCCTGAGGGCCCTCCAAGCAGGGTGGCGCTGTGTGGTCCGGTGGAGGGGCAATGTGGTCAGAGTGTCGGGCAACTCTTATCCTTCTGATGTGGTCTGTCCTCGGTCTCTGTGGTCTGAGGCTGCTTTATCCTCACCCCGGGGTCCCAGGATTTTCACAAGCATGTTTGTTTGTGGATAGCTGCTAGCTGGTCTTCTTGTGTGGGGGGCTCGATGACATCATCTCCGGATTCTAGGTGGTCATTTAAAATAATGTTTTTTAATTACATTTATGATACTTGACAATGCCACCATATTTTGTTAAATGGAAACAGATTTTTAAACATATAAAGATGCACAAGTAATTCACTAAAATGTTAGCTGCACTTATGTCTGGATATTAGCTTTAGGCTGTGTGTTTTTTCTCACAGTCATTTAATGTTTTCCAAATTTTCCAAGAAATTTGAAAAGAACATCCTTATAATTCATATATATAATGTGCATAATCATAAATACCCTTTCAACTCAGAGCAGCTTCTGTCTGTGTCTCTTGTATTCAAAAGACCATCTTTAAAATAATATTAAATGCTCTTCTTGCCCATTACTAAAGATAGCATTACATATTGTATATTTGTAAATATGCTTTTTTATACATAATATGTTAGCTGTAAGAAAAAAATATTGTCTGAGTTGCATGATTCATCTTAAAAGACAAAGAAAAAGATCTCACAAATTCAGTTGCACAGAATGGTATGTAATGGATAAGGATCACAGTGTGCTATGAATCTGGTGAGTTGAGTTGGCGATAAATTATAGAATTTTCTTTCTGCACAAAGCAATTTTCCCTAAATCTAGCTTCTATTGATGCTCACACTGTTCCTATTTTCTGTTCATTTAACAGTAAATTACCAGGTTATCTGAAAGCAATAATAAACTAATTTCTCTTTAGATCTTGTGAGGGAATTCTTTAAATTACAGTTTGGAAAATAAATGGAAAAGAGTGTCCCTCTGCCTCTCTGACATAGTTTTTATGTAATTACTTCCTCTGTTCTCATTCCCCCAATCAAAACAATGTCCCCATCTTCCCATTAACCACCATCACTTTCACAGCATCTCCCTTCTTTCCGTGAATGCAGTGGGCACCAATTATGGTGAAATGTCAGCAAACAGCAGAAACATGATGCCATTAACCTACTACCATTGAACGGGACAGTTAATGTCAAAATGTGATAAATTTCTCATTGAAAGGCATTCTTCTCCATCCCTACAGCCCCTTATCTGCTCTGGATCCTGCTTGAATTTAAAATCAGCATCACAAATGGATGGGCCGGATTCTGAAATGTAACAAGCCAAGCCCTCTCAGAGGGATTAAAGATATCAGAAGGTGTATATACGCCACAAACAACCTTCTGTTTCAAAAAGCTGTTGAGCAGGGAGAGAATTGCCTTTTTTTTTAAAGGCCTGTGGACCTCCAGGTAGGGCCTCCATAAGGGGCCACCTGTACCAGAGATCCTTCAGGATCCGGATGACAGGCCACCTAAAGGTGACCTTCCTAAGGTCATTGATGCTGACCAAGATAGTAAGCAGAATATCGATTTGCCAAGTAGCTAGAAACCTGGAAGCCTTGTAATCTCTACTGATCAGCACCCTCTCTCTGCAACAAGAACAATTTTATAAGCCAATTTAGTCTCCACTTCAATCAAGAGAACAATTCCATCATTCCTATAAGTTTCCTCCTGCCCTTTTCCAGGCTATTGCCTTGCCCACACACAGGCAACAATTACTGCGATTTTTATCACCGTAGATTTGTTTTGCCAGTCCTTGAACTTCACATATATGGAGTCCTACTTATGTCTTCTTTGTGTCTGACTTCTTTTGTTCAACTTTATATTTTTGAGATACATCCAGTTTGTTGCTTTTATCAGTAGTTAATTTCCTTTTACTGCTGAATAACATTCTATTTTATAGATACATTATCACAAATTGTTTATCCGTTTTCCTGTTGATGAACATTTGCTTTGCTGCCAGTTTGTGGTTATTATGAATAAAGCTTCTAAGAATATTTTTGTATAAGTCTTTTTGTGGACATATAATCTTGTTTCTCTTGAGTAATTTTTAGGAATGAAATTCTTAATCACATTTAAACAGCCAAAATTTGAGTCATATATAGCATCAGCTTTTTGTGCACAGATATAAAAAGAAGCCTCCTATTCTATGCATCTCTTCCTATCTTTTTCGCCCTCTTCTGCATTTCCCCCCTTCAAATTCTTTTAACACTTCACAGCTTTAAGATGGGGGAGGAAAAGCAGTGCCCTTGAAACACTCATTCTTACCTATTAGAGATCATGAAAAGCAAGAAGCCAAGGTCTGAGCAGCACACGCAAGAGTAAAGTAACACATTCTTCTCAGAAGTCAGGAGTAGAAAAGAGAACAGGAAGTCAAGCATGGTGAGTATTCCCTTCTGCGCCTCCAGACATACTCCCACTCTTCTCTAACTTGCTTTTTTCCTCAGGAAGCTGAGCCCTACTGGTGGTACCATATGGACTCCCTTGACCTTTGCCTTCTACACTGGTTTGCCAATGGCTAATGCTGGCAGGTGACGAAGGTGGGAGAAGGGAGAGGTGAGGGAATTTACTCCCCCCTCCCCTCCACACCTCTTCCTAGTGAGCAGAAGCATGGCAGTGGCTATGTTCTTCACCCCAAGGTGACATCTCCATCACATGAACCCTCTCCCACTGCTGCAACTGTCCCCATCTTCTCATCACTACCACTCCCTTCAGGTCCAGAATTAGCATGTTTCATTCACCAAGGAATGCTTCACCATTTTTGTTGGTTCCCTTAAACTTACTGACACCATTGTACATTGCTCCTTTATTAAACTTGTTGTCTTTAACTTACCCCTTTGAATTTTCTATCTGTGTGCTGCCCTGACTCTGGTTAACAGCTCAAGTTAGTAGTTTAAAAGAAGTATGTATCTAAGTCAGAGTGGGCGAGAATCCTGAAATACAAAGCGAAAACATGAATCAAGTTACCAGCAATCTGGGATGTCAATATAAGAGCCTGATTCTGATATGAGATCTGATCAAATGAGTAACCTCTTGTACACTTTTAAGACAAGCTGAGCCACAAAGGGATGGAGATAAAGGTAGTAAATTCTGAGAGAAAACACATGTAAGGAGGGATTGGTCACAAGGTCAGACACAGTACAGGAAAATTGAACTCCATTGATCTATAGACTACGGCTCACTCTTCTCTCTTCCAAGTCTCCAAGTCTTCATCCTTAAACTTTCCCCCATTCTCCTTGAGCCTTCATCTGTCATTCCCATGTAGAAAAACATTACTCTTCAGTTCCAGACCCAGTTCCAGTCCCCTGCCACTCAAAATGTATTCTATTCCAAACTTACCACATCTTCATCCTCTCACAGTCACTTGGCAATTCCTCTTGACTTGCCTATTTCTACTCATGGCATCAGCTGCCCCCCATTTCATCCCGCTCAATACCTCCGGCATTTTTTACTAGTTTTTCCCACAACCCCCATATCTAAATCTGTTGCCCAACAGAGACTCTAGATTGTACTAGTATACCACTGTGTATCTTCTCATGTTGACTTCAGTCTTCCTCTCCAGTCTCATCTCTCACCTCTTCTCTTTGTGGTCTCCATCCTATCTTAGAATTAATGCATGTCTTGCTTCTACATTATTCACTCAGGTAGAAAAAGCTTTTGCCAAACAATCCCACGTATGGGAAAAAAATTCAAATTTTAGTATATATATATGTCAAGTACCACTTCCCTCACAAAGTATTTCCTCTTTCCTTTCCCCCAACAAAACATTCTCTTCTCCTTCTGAATATTCTATTTATATCACTCTTATAATTTGTTTTTATTATGTATTATAATCATATGTTGCATATTATAATTATGTATTACTATTAAGTATTATACCAGTGATGGCGAACCTATGACACGCGTGTCAGAGGTAACACGCGAACTCATTTTTTTGGTTGATTTTTCTTTGTTAAATGGCATTTAAATATATAAAATAAATATCAAAAATATAAGTCTTTGTTTTACTATGGTTGCAAATAGCAAAAAATTTCTATATGTGACACGGCACCAGAGTTAAGTTAGGGTTTTTCAAAATGCTGACACGCCGAGCTCAAAAGGTTCGCCATCACTGTATTATACTATTATGTATAAAACTATTATGTATTATAATCATGAATTATGTATTAAAATCATGATTATAAAATACAAATGTTTTTCCTACGGTAAATTTCAAATCACTAGAAAGTACAAAGGGTCCTATCTATTTGATTCTCTACAGCAGTTTTTCAATAAATAATATCTGAATTGCATTCAATTGCATTGAATTTTCTGACATGCATATCAAAATTTCAGACAAAGATATTTATAAAATTAAACAAAGACTGTCAAAAATCCAAAATCTGTGCATTACATATCCTCTATCTAAATTTTTAGAATTTAGAAAATAAAATTAGAGTAAATTTATGAATAATATTTATCTTTGAAGTACTAACCAAGCCAGTCTTTAAAAAGTGATAAAAGTGATAAACTATTGTACCTATAGTTCACAATAAAAGATTTGGTAACACATTTTTCTCTCCTAAACAAATTAAGTTATTTTGGATAAGCATGCAGTGTTTTGTTAGAAAAGTGAAGCCACTTGTGCCTGCACTGCAATTGTACTGATTGGTGCATATATGAAGTGGAAACTGAAAAACAAATGTTTTGCAGGATGTTTTCTATTTTCACAAAAACACCCACTCTTGCTAAGAATGAAAAATTTGGACCTAAAAATTTCTCCTAGAAAACTTTGAAAAATCCTTTCGTTTGATCAATATTTCTACATATTTTTGTAATTATTTGGGACATCTGCATGAAAATATGTTCTTTGATTTAGCTATTCATTCTCTTAAAAACCATAACTGAGTATTAGCATTATAATTTCCTGAAGAACATGTATTAGATTCTTCTATAATGACATCAGTGCCTATTTATATTTCTCCTGAAGCCCTCACCCACTTAGAGCCATTCTCCATCCTATTATCTGTAACTATATGTAATAGACCTTCTGTTGTTTGCATTTTAGTTTTGTTTTGTTTGCCTGTCCTATTTAATTCATAGCCCTTTCCTCTGTTATTAGCTTCCAGTTGTATTTTGGGGAAACTTCCCCCCCACACCCTCAGTCTCTGTGGTCTGAACTGGTAGGATTGACTCCATCCTAAGCAGTAAAAATGGACACACATCAGCCTGTGAAGTCAGGCTGCAGTGTTTAGTGCACAAAGAAATAATGAAGGAAGTTGAATTCAGAAGAATCAGTCAGAGACATGTGGAACCCTTAGAAAAGGTGTGTCTTCCCATTAGGATTGCCAAACAGAAGCTCCTGGGGAGAAGCCACTTGAGGAGGAAACCAATATAGGAAAGCAGAACAAGAGGTAGAGAAAGATTTCTGATACAATCAGTTTCGCATCTAGACTCAGAGATGCCTTAGCTGAATATGTAATTAGGTAAGCCAATCATTTTTAAATTAAGTCAATTTGTGAATCAATAAATTTTTTTTCAATTAAATCAATTAGAATTTATTTTTCTGTCCCTTGCAAATGGAAAAATTCATTATCTGGAATGCCATGGAGTGCCTTCCTCACTGACCAAACACCAGTGTTCACCTGGCCTCCTGCCCCTTTACAGCCACTATAATCATGACTTACCCCATGGCCCAATACATAACCCTCATCCACAAACTCAAGAAATCCCTTTGGGCTTTATTCTAATGATCCTCTACTTCTCTCTACATAACAGTGCACAATGCAATGCCTTTTTTAAAAAAATTCTTACCAGAGGATATGTTTGATTTTTTTAAATTAATTCTTTTTAGAGAGAGAGGAGGGAGAGGGAGAAGCAGAGGAAAAGGGAAAGGGAGAGTTAGGGAGAGGCAGAAAGGGAGGGAGGGAGAGAGAGAGAGAGAGAGAGAGAGAGAGAGAGAGAGAGAGAGAGAAACATCAATGTGAAAGAAACATCCATCAGTTGCCTCTTGAAGATGCCCCAACTAGGGATTGAACTGCAACCTGAGTATGTGCCCTGACCGAGAATAGAACACCTGACCCTTTGGTGCAAAGGAAATGCTCCAACCAACTGAGCCACACCAGCCAGGGCACAATGTCATTTTGTAAGTGTTCATTTACTTATGTATCCCTAAAGATGTTTCAATTCCTTCTGCTTCTTTTATATTTCCCACAATGTGCTTTAAGTTTTTAAATCATTTAAAATCATCAGAAAAACAATAAAACAAAGAAATAATTAACAACAAATATATAAATTAATAAAGTCACCGAAGAGGGCTTTAGGTACATATTTGAAATATTGGTGATTCTAGAAGTAGGCAGAGCAAGTACTGGTTGAGGACCATTTATAAGAGCCCCACCTCACCCCCAAACTGTAGCCCCTTATTGCCAATCCTACTTCCAATGAGATCACCATAAATAATTCTACCATTTAAGTTTTAAAAAGTGACCTGGGTAGTAAACACACTGACCATGTTTGGCATATTAAAAAATCCAGACACTTGGCATGACATCCATGAGTATATCCATGTCAAAAACATAAAACATAAAAATATAAGTATCCTAGAAAGCCCACTGCACATGGACTTTGAAAGATACACCATTCAGCTCCATGTTGCACATGAATAAAAGTTTCATTATGAATGATTGGTATACTTTCAGAAGATCCTGAATTTTCTAGTAAAGGTTATTTAAAAACTGGAATAGGGCTTGAAATAAAGTATTCTGTCACGCCTCCCCCCAAAAATTGAGATGTGTAAATTTTCCAAGCTTCATTTTTTCCATCAAGGCTATTGCCAAGGGAGATTATTATCTCTGACTTTTATCTCACTATTCAGAAAGGAGTACCGAAGCAATCTTAATAATACATCAGTCTCATCAATAAAACCTCTGCTGAACTCCAATTTACATGAACTTCTTATGAAAAGTAATTGACCACATAGAATTTACTGTGGGCGTCGGCTAATGCTGAATACAAAAGCACAGGGAGATTGAGGAGGAAGGCCTGATGCAAGGTTATACACATTGTAAAGAAAGCTGAGTGGTCCTCACAGGAAAAACAATGTTGGGTCTATTTAAAAACCACTCAACATGAAATTAAGCTTTAAGTTTTGAATAAATAAATGTCTTGCTGGACAGGAAAATCTAGTGCCCCCAAATCCAGCAGGCACAAGGCGTTGGTTTTGCAACCTTGTCACTGTCTGACATCAATGTCATAACAATCACACTGGTTACTGGCTGATTGTACTAGGTCTCCCCTTGTAGCATCAGATTCCAGTCATTCATCCAAGGTAACAGTCAGAGCTGGGAATGCTGACAGGGGTCAGCATCTCGGATATGCAGTTAATCCTAAAAGCTTTTAATTTCATGTGCAATACTGAACAGACTTTGTAAATGAGTAAGATCACTGGCACTCTCAATTCCAGTACAAAATTCCTGACAGCTAGCTCATAATGCACATGAAGGAGGGGGTTGAGCTTCAAATTTTAAAACAGCAAACGTAACATGTAAGTCTCAAAGATATATGTTTTTCCCTCATCCTGGAGACTGGAAATTGAAAAAGTGACAGGTATAAGATACAATTTTTATTGATAACAATATATATAAAGACAGATTCTGAAGGTATTAAGGTCTAAGGACTCAGATTTCTTCACAAATACATATGTGTGTGCATATATATTTTACACACACACATACAGAATAATCAAACCTGAAGCAAAAATAGCACTTTGTAGAAGGCTCTCTCCTCCAACAATCCAAATTCTATCCAGTCCTGAATCCCTGTTTAAGTCCTACCTTCTCCGGGGTCTTCCCTAGGAAATCCAGCCCACGTCCTCCCTCCTTTCTCAAACAAGATTTCTACTTCACCACCACCATCACACACGTGAGTACTTAAAGTGTAGGACCTTACTTCTGAAGTAACAGGTTGCTCCTAAACCTGGAAGTTTAAAACTAGTTGTGAAGACAAGATGCAGGCACACAAAGGTATAATCAGCAGCTCACAATAACTGTGGATCACGTAGGTGAACACAGGAACAAGGAGAAGGAGTCCTCACCCAGGCTGGGCTGGTCAGAGATGGGACGGGTTTATGGTGGAGGTGGAGTTCAAGTTTGTCCTTGAAGAAGGGCTCTTCTCACACAGCCAGGATGCAGGAGAGAGGCTGGGAAACATGAATAAGATGTAGAGGCAAAGACGGACCAATACAGGACCGTCAGGAAGACTTGGGCTGCAACTAGGAGCCTCTCTGTTAGGAAGTTCACACGTTCTCTTCATCTGTAGATTTACCCATCTCTAAATGTGGTGTCTCCTGTGGGCGGAGTAAATCTCACTAACCAGAGCAAAAGCAATGCAATACCACGTACTTCTAAAATAATTTAATTTAGATAGCATTAGAAAGACAGACAAAGGATGCCAAACTAGTGTCCACTCTGATCGGGGTTCATTTATACTGGCTGCCTCAATTCAGACCACAGCATGATAATTAATTGTGAATGAGTCCAGTTAACTCACATTTGAGGTAGGAGCCTTTCACTTACGAAGCATAATACGTATAGACTTAAGTAAAAGAGGTAATAAAAGTTCCTTAAAAGTCACAATTGAATTTGAAATCCCCAGTGTGTGGGTTGAACTAAACTAAAGCAACATGAAAAAATGAATGAGCCTTATTCCCAAAAGCTAGGGACTGCCCTTTAACCTCTATGAAAAACATGCAGAGATTCATAGAGATTTAGGTCTTGCTAAGAGTTACTCTGAAGAAACCGAAGTTTCCCTTCAAGAGCCCAGGGTGTCTCAATCTTCCTTACATATTAAAGGTACCTGGAGAGCTTTTAAAACCCTCTGAAGACAGGGTCCCCACCTGATCCACTAAATCAGAATCTTTGTGGGTGGAGATCAGGCAGGTGATTTTCACCAGCAGCCGGGTTGAGAACTACTGACATCTTCCCTCATACAATCATCAATGGTCTTACCAGGTTAGGGAGGGCTCAGCCATCAGCCTGTTTACTATCATCTTGTGAATGCCCAAAATCATTCACAGCACAGCATATACAAACCTTTAACCTTATGTAAGCTTTTGTCTTAGCTATCAATACTTGGCATAGTTCACTAAGCAATTAGTAGAAAATCAGAAAAAAATCAAGCAACGTAGGCACAGTGCTTAAGGAAATTAGTGAAAGAAAACAATGCAGACAAAAACAAGAAAAAGTGATATTAGAAATAAAAGTTCCTGAAATTTACAAGTATAGCCAATATTAACTCACCCATTAATATTTAGGATGATATATATTAACCACAATGACAATGGTAGTATCTACCAGTTTTTCTTTCTTACTAAGTAGCTTTATATATTAAACTCAATCTTACAATTCTATGAAAGAGAATACCCCATTTTAGAGATGAAGAAATAAGGCTCCTGATGACTTATTTTAAGTCATAAGGCTCCTGATGACATCATTTTGCCTGATGTAACCTAACTAGTGACTGAATTAGGTTTCAAAAAGATTTACTGATTCCAAAAGTGTCTCAAAGGCAATTTGATTTAGTTATAACCCACCATCATCCAAGGGCTCAGCCTACAGCCTCGAGCTATAGTTGGAGAGAGGGGATGGGAGTGGGTATATGAATTGTCGTAAGTGACTTTTGGGTCTATGCACTCCTGATTTAGGGGGGAAAATCACTTATTTTTTAAATTGTTGAGCCAGGTTTAATTTCTAACCTCTCAGATGGGCTATATAAATGTCATTCCGGCCAGTTTCAAACTGTCTTTCCTAGAAGCAGCTTTTGTTCATGGACCCAATTTGCCAAGAATTCCCAATATCTTTGGAGCAAGAAAACTGAAATTTGCCCTAACTGGTTTGGCTCAGTGGATAGAGTGTTGGCCTGAGGACTCAAGGGTCCCAGGTTCGATTCCAGTCAAGGGCATGTACCTTGGTTGCGGGCACATCCCCAGTAGGGAGTGTGCAGGAGGCAGCTGATTGATGTTTCTCTCCCATCGATGTTTCTAACTCTCTGTCCCTCTCCCTTCCTCTCTGTAAAAAAATCAATAAAATATATATTTAAAAAAAAAGAAAACTGAAATTTGATTTTTGGAGCCAATTTCTTCCATGGTACTATTCTTTAAAATATTGTTCTTTACCAACTACGTGGGTACTGGTAACGAGCCAGACCATTCAGGGAGTCAACACAGATCTGAAAGTAAAGGATAATACTTGAAAATTTCATGTAATTATTTCAATAAGTTCCTGAAAGTGTTTATAGCATTAACAGCACTCTGTACATGAGAGATTGCATTCTGTTTATAGAATGAGAACTAAGGGACACACACCAGCCTAACTCATCCAAAAAGGGCCAAAGCAGAGAATAAAAACAACTCCTCACGCAGAGCATTGGGCCCATCCCACAAGAACTCTGCTATTTAATTTAAAGTCTGGCTTGTTCTACTTTCCCATCCAAATACCAAGAGAAAACACGTCAAACAATTCTGCCTTGAAGATTAGAATGGGGCTCCCATGGGGACTGGAGGAAAATCCACTCCTAACTGAAGATAGGCCCTTAAAATCCTAATCTAATTTTCTTATTTGCTGCTTGGCATGTCAGCCTGCTCCTTATAATTTATTCCAGCTGTTTCTCCTGAAAGTATGGTATTCGCAATTTGCTGTGGACCTCAAAAAGCACAAAGAAATGGTAAATCATCAAATGCTGATCACCAAGTCAAAGAAATAGATATTGCTTTTCCTAGGGGAAGACAGAAATGACTATTGCATAGTCGTAGTTTTAAATAATAGATGAAGGCTTCCTTTTAATGCATAAAAACCTGACAATGTCATGATTATATACTTGAAATGTATTACATGTTCAAGTACTAAAATATGAAGGATATAATCTCAGGATATGTTGTTTTCTGAATATGCTAATCTTAATTGCCATGAAATTTGCATTTCATATCACTTTTAGTCTGAATATGAGCATATTTTATCTGAAGCCAGTATCACTCAATTTTTCTTTATTTTGCTATCTTCATCCTTGATTTTTTTTAAAAGACAGAAATCTAATGCTAACATAATAATTCTAAAATTAAAATCATTAATTAAAATTCTGTCATTTTGCTTATCTTTCAGGCTTAAGAATGGATTAGTATATTTTAGCAATATTGGGTTCAAATACAATTAATGTTGAACTTTTATATATTTTCCCATTTAAATGTTCAACCTTCTTTATATTCTTATAGGTTAACTCATTTCCACCTCTTTTTAAAGCACAAAATTAATAGTACTTCCTGACACAAATTATTGTTAAATAAACCTTTCAGACTTATACTATGCTTCTAATTTTGGGTCTGTTTCTTAGGACAAGTTTATTTTTAATAAGATTGTTAAAAGTTAATTTATTTGTATAATGTTCTTCAAATTAAACATACTATTATATTTTGTCACTTAAATTCATAATTTTGTTCATCAACCCTAGGTGAATTGGATTTAATCTGATAATTTTTTAAATGATGAAGGCGTTAAAGAACTCCTTATTTTCTGTAACACTGCTTCTTTAATATTTGGCATAAGTGGGATTTTACTTTAGTGTCTGCTATCCAAAATACAGTCTTAAAATATTAACATAAAATTTTAGGAGACATCATAGATAAATGTCGCCTAATTCAATTCAAAACATGTTTATTGTGCACCTACTATGTGCGGATACAGCAGAAAATACAATTGATAATGTCCTGTCTGATGAAGCTTTACACCCCAGTAGGGCTGTCACAGTAAAATGAGTAAATATATATCAAGTCATTGAAAGTGTTTAAAGAATAAGAGTAGGGTAAAGGAGATAAATGAGGCCGAAGAAAACACTCTTTACATATGGAGGTTTAAAAAGCCTCCTAGTTAGAAAGATGCTCAAACTAAGATCTAAAAGAGGGAAGAAAGTAAACTAAAAAGATACATAGGGGAGAAAATTACAGATGTGGGAAGAAGCAGAGTAAAAGCCCTTCAGGGTGAATGACTATGCCTGGTGTGCAAAGAATATCAAAGACGCCATTGTGGTGGAGTGGAGTGGAGTAGAATCATGTAAGGGGAGATGGTAGAGATGACGGCAGAAGGTTGCAGGAGTGGAAGAGGAATGGGGAGCAGATCATGTTGGGCAGAGTACGAGTTTTAGAAATGTGAAACCATCTGAAGATTTTGAAAGAGAACTGATATCTCTCTCCCATTTTTTAATGCTCTATGGAAAATTGGTTAAAAGGGTAGGTTAGAGCAAAGAGATGAGTTCAGTTGCTACTGAAGTTCTAGACAATATGTGAGGAACCTCAGACCAGCATAGTAGTGGTGGAGGTAGTGAGAAATAGTTTGATGCTAGAGATACTTTGAAGGAAGAACCAAGATGGGTATAGATAGATTGCTGAAATGGAGGTGTAAGAGGGAGAATCAAGAATGACTCCAAATTTTCACCCGATCAACTGGAAGAATGGAATTGCCAGATTTCAAAAAAAAAGAAGAAAGCAGAGGACAAGCATAGGGAAAGAAATTATTAATTTGATTTTACAGTATGTAAATTCCTATTTTTAAAAATTAAAAATAGAACTACCATATGATCCAGCAATCACACTGTTTGGTATATATCCAAAGGAGATAAAATCACTATCTTGAAGAGATATCTGCTCTCCCATATTCATTGCAGAGTTACTCACAATAGGTAAGACATGGAAACAACCTAAGTATCTGTCAACAGATGCCAATACATATATATACATGCAATGGAATATTATAAAACCATTTAAAAATGCTGCCATTTGCAACAACATGGATAGACCTTGAGGGCATTATGCTAAGTGACATAAGTCAGCAAAAGACAAATACTGTATAATATTACTTATAGTGGAATCTAAAAACATTGAACTCAAAAATAGAGAGTACTGTTAGTTGCCAGGGGTTGAGAGGTGGTGACAATGGGGAGATGTTGGCCAAACATGTTGGCACAAACTTTTTATTATAAGATGAGTAAGTTCCAGGGATCTAATATGAATCTAATAATCTAGTCACTATAGCTAAAAATACTGTAATATGTACTTGAAAGTTGCTATGAGAATAGAGCTTTAATGTTCTCAACACAACAACCAAAACAAAAAACAACAACAATAACTATGTCAGGTAAAGTGTATATTAACTAACCTTAGTGTGGTAAACGTAATATACAAGATGTCCCGAAAAATATATATACATTTTGAATAATTATTAATTCCAATAGGTTAAATCTGAAAGGACAGAAACATCAATTAAGCTATCAGCTATTAAGTATATGTACCTTTTTCAGGACACCATGTATATGTGTATCAAATCATCACAGTGTACACATTAAATTTACACAATGTTATATGTCAATTATATCAATAAACCTGAAAATTCAATTAATGTTTTAATTTTTTTAAATTGACAACTGGCCGGTTAGTTCAGTTGGTTAGAGCATGGTGCTAATAGCACCAAGGTTGTGGGTTCAATCCCCATATGGGCCAATAAAAATATTATTAAAAAATTTGATTTGGGACAAATAAAATTGGGATTCTCATTATTCATTCAAGAGTAGATGTAAAAAGGCAGGTGACTATGCAAGTCTGGTATTTGGTAGGAGAAATCTGGACTAGAAATAGAAATTTGGTAACATCAGTGTATAGATGGTAACTGGTTGCGACCGAATAAATTACTCTGGAGGTGAAGGAATATAGAAAAGACAGACAGCTAAAGATTGCATTGAAGAGCCTTGTTTTTGCCAAAAAAGGCAAAAGGTGAGGGAGAATACCCAATTTCAAGTAATTCAGACCATCTTATTTCTTAATGTTAGAGGGCGCTTTTATGGTTATATACAATTGGCAGTTATCATAAGTTCTCTCATTTTCAGAGTAATCAGTACTAATGAAGTTAACATATTATTTATTTGCTTGCTAAGCACCAGCTGCTAGTACCAGCTGATATGAACCTGAACAAAATTAGTTCAAGCATCATGAGAATTGGACTTCCCTAAAGGGAACTGTACCTTTGAATAATGTCTTTTAAGAAAACCCAAAGGCTTTACGCAGCCGTCTGGTGAACAAGAAATCGATAGGGCTGCTCTACAGAGGATTTTGTTCTGATGAAGGCTCCTCAGTACTGGGTTTCTATCATCAGCCTACCAGGCATTCACCTTTGAAATGAGGACAGATTATGTATTCATTTTTATCCCGCTGTAATAATCAAGATAGCTCCAGTGATTCCAAACTCCTGGTGTTAAGACCTTTGTAGTCCCCTCTCCCATTGAATAGGGCTGGCCTGTATAACCAGTGGTCGGCAAACTCATTAGTCAACAGAGCCAAATATCAACAGTACAACGATTGAAATTTCTCTTGAGAGCCAAATTTTTTAAACTTAAACTATATAGGTAGGTACATTGTTATTAATTTAATTAGGGTACTCCTAAGGCTTAGGAAGAGCCACACTCAAGGGCCAAAGAGCCGCATGTGGCTCGCGAGCCGCAGTTTGCCGACCACTGGTATAACCAATAGGATACTGTGGAAATGATGGTGTGTGACTTCGGAGGCTAGGTCATGAAAGACATCAGGGCTTCCACTTGCTTTTTCCTGAATTAGTCACTTTGGAGAAAGCCAGCTGATATGTTTTGAGGACACTCATGCAGCTGTAAAGCAAAAACCACTAGAAAAGGGACTGATGCCTCCTGCCAACAGCCAGCAAGGAACTGAGACCCCCATCAATGGCCAAGAGAATGAGCCATCTTGCAAACAGATTCTCCAGAGCCTTCAGATGACTACAGCCTTGGCCAACAACTTGAATGCAACTGCATGAAAGCCCTTAGCCATTACCACTCAACTAAGCTTTCCCAGATTCTTGATCCATAGAAACTGGAATAACAAGGGTTATTGTTTTTCTAAGCTGCTAAACTATGGGGTTATTTTTTATATAGCAATCCTATATAATAAGAGCCTAATATGCTAAGTGTCTGGTCATCCATTCAACCAATCAAAGAGTAATATGTTAATGATATGCTAAGGCTGCTCAACTGCTCCCTATGATGTGCACTGACCACCAGGGGGCAGACAGTTGACTGGTCAACCAGTCACTATGATGTGCACTGACGATCAGGGGGCAGATGCTCCGACTGGTAGGTTAGCTTGCTGCTGGGGTCCGGCCAATCAGGACTGAGTGAGATGGGCCAGACATGCCCTGGAGCCCTAACATGGTCCCTCCCCGGCTGGCCAACCTCCCACATCCCTCCCCAGACCTGATTGTGCACTGGTGGGGTCCCTCGGCCTGGCCTGCACCCTCACACAATCCGGAACCCCTCAGGGAATGTTGGAGAGCCAGTTTCGGCTGATCCCAAAGGCCAGGCTAAGGGACTCCACTGGTGCATGAATTCATGCACTGGGCCTCTAATCGATAATGAAAACCTCCATAGTCTTTACTTTCCTATACCTTTTTTCCTCTTGTCTACACATTTTATTTGGGGTTTGATTCACTCACAGGAGAATGGAGGTTAAAATCATTCTCAACATTGGCTGCATAAGAGAATTTATTTGAGAAGCTTTAAAAATATGCCCACTTGTTTCCCAACCCCAGAGGTTCTGAGTTCATTAGTCTGGGATACAGTGTGGACATCAGAATTGAGTCAATGTTATGTTCAAACATATGCTATCTGATTACAGATGAGATATGGAGCCAAATATTCACTTCTTTCTAAAAGTAAAAGGCAGCTTTGTTTTATGGATCAGAATGTTCTAGTTATGGATGCTGACAAAAGCATCAGCAATGAAGGTGTATCTGTCATCATTTGCTAGTGACCCATACAGAGCAAATATATCTGTGGCTGGAGGTACAGAGGAAAATACAGGTAGCTATGAACTATTTTCCACCTGACCTCAGCTTACATACCACTTAACACATGCTGCTATGTGCCTACAGTTTCATTAGGGATAACCTGAACACTTTTCTTCTTTTCACCCAAATTTCTCCTGCATTACATCCTCCTCGAGCTCTTACCCACATACATACCACACCCATATCAGTCAAGATACTTTCAGTGGTAAGTACAAGAAAACCCAACCCAATCAGCTTAAAATAAAAATGTACAGAGCCCCAGTGGCACAATTGGTTAATGTTGGTACTTATACATCAATAAAATAAAATGCATTCTCTCTAATGACACAGAGCTCAGAGGTAGGACAGCCCAGAGTTGGTTAATTAAGTGGCTCATTAACATCATGCACACAGGTTCACTCCCTCTGTCTATACTCAGGTGTTCCCCGGTGGACACAGACAACAGCCTCAACTCCAGGCATGAAGAGAAAAGGAGAAGAGAACATCTCTTCCAATATATCCCCTTTTATCAGGAAAAAAAAAAAACATTTACACACACACACACAAGACTTCCCAGATATCACACTGGTGTGAAGACTAAGTTATTTGCTCATTTCAAGCAATCAGGAAAGAGAATAGGAAAATATGATTGCTAAGGCTGGACATGATTTACCCCACAGAACTAAAGTCAGGGTCAATCACATAGTCTCTCTCTCACACACACACACACATGCTTCCTTCACATTATGGACACTGATATATTCCATCAATTGGAATGCTTTCAATTGCCTATAACAGATATGTATCAGTTAGCTATTGTGAGATGCAAAACACAAATATGAAATCTCAGTGGCATAAAACAAAAATCATGTATTCTTAGAAATTGGCAGGTGAGCATTAGACATTTGGTTCTGTTCATCTCAGCTGGACCTGTTCACATATCTGTGGTTCTTTTGATGGTCAGCTAATCTAGGCTGGGTTTGTCTAGGACTAGGTGATGCTGTTGGAAGTCATGGACCAAGCTGGACTTAGTTCCTCACTGCAGGTTGGGCTAAGGTCTATCTATTCCATATGTATTCATTCTGAGGCATGGGCAGAGGAGAAGAAGATACCCAGGGAAGCTTTCTCATGGCAATAACAGAAACACAAGAAGGCAGGTAGAAATGTATGCCTCCTAAGGTCTAGATGCAGAACTACAGACACATTATCCCTTTTACCCTAACCATTGGATATAAAGCAAGTTCATGGCCAAGGCCAAACCAAGACATAAGGACGTGCATGTCAATGGGAAGAACTGCAAAGCCACATGGTAAGAAGTTTGAATATAAGGAGAGGTTAAGAATTGAAGCCAGTATTTCTATCTACCACAGATACTAAATCTGACTTTGTTTACCAAAAACAAAATTATTAGAAAAGTATTGACGACTCACACAACTGATGGAAATTAATGGTTAGGCTTTTAAAAAAATCAATATTTCCAAATAAACAAGAAGCTGAGAGCACTATGATCATGTTTAGTGTAATAATCTGCCAGGAGGCCACCACTTCCAGACACTCTGCTGCTGCCACTTCTGTGAAGAAACTTCCCAGATGTCTTTTCTTTACTCATTCAAAATTGAAAACCCTTGTAGAAGCTCCAATTAGGCCAGTGTAGGTCATTCCCATGCAGTATTATCAGGGTCAGGGAAGAAAGGACCTAACTCTTTACATTTCCATATCAAGAGGTGGACACTGCCTCCACCAAGACTACTCACAGAGATTCTCCCACAATATGAGGGGATGTAGATACCAGATAGAAAAAGACACAAGGTTAAGTGGCTGCACTAATATGATAGGGATTGTGTGAATGGATAAAAGACATCCCATTACAACATCCAAACATCCATTACAAAGGGAAGTACTTCATGCTCAACAACAGGAGGGTGAGTCATTAGATCATTCATGATAAACCATCTGAGGTTTAGCCAGCATTTAAACAATAATTTCAAGCAACAATTTCTTTTGAATCATGAAAGAAAGAAATCTGCTAGCCTTTTAATTATTTCGTGCTACTGAATATACTCAAGGAAATTAAATTTTACACTCAACACTTAAATAATTGAATATACATGCAAAAGGTAGGTACCTCATGCCCAAACATGCTCAGGAAAAATCATTGAGTCTTGAAATGTCCTAACTCACAAGGCTTTTTTATGCTGAGAGATGCACTCTGGTGTGATAGGTGTTCATTTCTACTCATGGCTTTAGGGGATCTATAAATTCAAATAACTATTATTATGCTTAAATAATGTAATTCCACTCAAGAGACATAGACTGCAGTGTCAGATAAGGTGATGAGATGAATGGATTTGGAGGATCTCATTTTTTTCTCTCTAATTCACTTTTGGATATTACCACAATGACAAATACACTGAAAAGAGAGGGCTTAATAAATGGCTGGTTTCATGAAATATTTAGAGTAAATCAAATCTCTATCACAAAACAGCCATTTGGTTGGTGAAGAGAAGTGCATAAGGGGCAGAAAGGAAAATTAGAAAAGGGAAGGGAGGGAAAGAGGGAGAGTCAGGGAAACCAGGAGGCAGGGGGAGAGGAAAAGGAAAGGAGAAAGAGGCAGCTGCCGTCGCCTCTCAGGGCGTTAGGCACACAGCCGTTCTCTGAATCATTCATGCCTCACTTAGGGTTGTAAGATCCTACAGGATCTGCATGCAGAAGGTCAAGTGTGTTCTCTTAAGCAATTTTATTCTTCAGGAATTGGGGCCAGTGCGTCAGATGAAACGTGATGGCTCTCAGTAACTACACCCACATCTGTAGTCCCGGCTCCTGTGATCCCAGACTACTCTCTTTTTTTTTTCTTTTTTCTGAAAATAGAGCAAGGATATTCTCATCAGAGGTAACCACTCAAATACACAAAAAAGAGAGGAGAGTAAGGAATGCAAAAATAGGGCCGTGTTCTTAAGACCCTGACTTCTCCTCTAAACAACATTCTGGGCAGCTGTCGTTTTGTTTCTATGACTGCTCTACATCTCCTTCTTTTTCTTTCTTTCTTTTTTAACTTTTATTGATTTTTAGAAAGAGGAAGGAAAAGACAAAGAGAGAAACATTGATGTGAGAGAGAAACATGGATCGGTTGCCCCCTGCATGCACCCTGACTGGGGATCAAACCCTCAACCTGGGGCTGTGCCCTGACTGGGAATGGAACCACCAACCTAGCCACCTGGCCAGGGCTATTCCTGCTCTCTTGTAGATATGGAGCCAAATATCCATAACTATCCAATTATTTGCATGCTTTACCTCCACTTTTCTGCTATGCATTCATTTTTTTCTCATATAGCTACCACTTCCTTACTGTCTCCACATAAGTTCCTTTGCTTTTTACTCTTGACAATACTCAGCAAAGCCCCACTTTCTTTCTCTCCAGACTCTTCTACTAGATAGAGTGACCAGGAAAGAAAAATGAACCACTATTTACTATACTGAAAGTAATAATAGACTCAGGAATCTCAAGACACATAATGAAAGAACTTGACCAAATGCCCCGGAAGGTCATACCATAAAAAGGAAAATGAATGAAATTAATTCCATTCAGTTGGGTGTTCTGATTGAGTCATGGCACAATTTGGAGTCTTCAACAATAAAATAAAGAGCTTCCTAACTTGGGCTATTTTAAACTTTCTCCATTAAATATAAGTACTTTTGCATATATGCATTTAAATAGGTCATCTAGTTCTAATTAGATCTAAATGAGAATAGAGAAAATAGCTGAAGTGTCCACAATGTATGCTCAATAAACTACAGTAATTAAATTATCTGAATAGGTCCTTATCTAGAAGAAAACTTTCTATTAAAAATAATGTACCCTTTCTTTATCTAAAGCAATCCAAAGATTCCAAATAATTAATTGCAGGGTCATTCCTTTTCTATTCTTGACTGAAATTGGTCAGAGAGGGTTTAAAATAATTTTACTTGCCGAAACCGGTTTGGCTCAGTGGATAGAGCGTCAGCCTGTGGACTGAAGGGTCCCGGGTTCGATTCCGGTCAAGGGCATGTACCTGGGTTGCGGGCACATCCCCAGTAGGAGATGTGCAGGAGGCAGCTGATCGATGTTTCTCTCTCATCGATGTTTCTAACTCTCTATCTCTCTCCCTTCCTCTCTGTAAAAAATCAATAAAATATATTAAAAAAATAATAATTTTACTTCTAGTCTGGACAACTCTCCAACAAATTGTGGTTTTCAATGCATTACTAATAATAAATTTTAGTACTCAATTGGGCTGGTGCATTAAAAACTCCTAATTTTAAAAGAAAAAGAAACCTACCCTTTTTTAATTCCAGAAAATAATTATATAAGTATAAAATTATGTATATATAATTTTATATATATTTATATTTATATATATTATTGATTTTTAGAGAAGGGACAGAGGAGAGAGAGATTGATGTGGAGCATAATATCAATTGGCTGTCCCCTACAGACCTCTCACCAGGATCGAGCCCACAGTGCCCTGACCAGGAATGGAACCAGCAACCCGTCAGTGCACAGGACGATGCCCAACCAACTGAGCTACACCAGCCAGAGCTAAAATTTTTACATTCTTGTCTTTTGTACTTAGAGTCTCCAAAAGAATCTTTCTCATCATCCTGTTCCTTAATTTATTCCAATAAATGTTCCTACAAGATTCAAATTTACCCAATTATTTGCATGCTTTACCTCCACTTTTCAAATCCCTGCCAAATTCCAAATTAATTCTATTCATCATTATTTTCTATAGTCCAACAGTAAAAGAACCTTGTCTAAATGCTAATCTGCTGTGTATTCATTTTTTTCTCATATAGCTTCAGTTCCCCAGAGTTTGACATTTCAATAAATCCTTAAAAGGGATTATAATGCTGCCTTGCTACATTTTGTTTTCTATGAGAAAACAAATTAAGAAACTTCCCCACCTTCAACCTTTAAAAATTTAAAAAGAAACCTGTCTTTCTCTAGAAAACAGGTTTCAATGTGGAATTAATTCCAAGCATCTGGAATAAAAAAAGTCCCTGGGTAACAGAAGATGAGTTCAATGGATTCTGGCAAAATCATTCCTATATGATGTCTCCTTCTAATCAATATGATCACTCTCATTCTTTTAAAGCCGAAAATCCCATATGGGCTCATGCATATTAAAAAGATCCTTGGCTATTTTTCCTGCAACTCTGCATGCAGCCCTCGGGTTTCCCTGTCATTGAAGGCAGTCTGTGCACAGTGGATAACGATATCCATGATATTATTCTTCTCAACTGTATAAATTGAGAAGACAGATTAAATTTTTATCATGATTCAGAAGAAAGAAAACTTAATATGCAGGAGCTAATTAATATGAAAATAACTAATTGAATCAAGAGTTATACACAGCTGACTTGCTAAAATAGAGCAGGCTATATAGATGGACCAAACCAATTTATTCTCCTCATGTCCTCACTACTAAACACAGTGAACAGGCAGAGCCTGAGTGTCAGGCATGGCCTACCATTGCCTGTGCTTTAACATTTCTTTCATCAAGTAGCTCATGCCCATCACACAGGTCAGATTTACTTTACAGCTGCAACTCACATGTTCACGACCTCTGGTCAGTCTAACCAAGGGAACAACCCCCTGAATCCAAGGTGTTTCTACAGTTTCAAACCTGCATCAGTCCATGCACTTGGTGAGTGCTAAAAAACAGGATTTGTAGGAATGACATTTCCTTCCAGAGAACAGCTCAATATTGGTTCAGCAAACAAAACTTTGATTCAGTCAAATGATGCACTTCAAAGCCAGTGTAAACCACACTTTCTAGAACCATGTTGGGGAGTTCAGGAATTCAAAATCCAGAAAAATGTTCAAAATAGAAATCAATGCTCATCTCCAGTTTCATACTGGAGTGCCCACATGCTAAATGCCTACTGGATGACTGACTATTTACTACCACTTCCAATTCAATTTGTGTCAGGCCATGTCCTCGGAGCAATGAGGTGAGGAAGCTGGGAGGTGGCAGGAAACCACAAGTCTTCTTCGGGAAGGAGAGAGTAAATTGTGAGAGTAAGAGCCATTTGCCAAGTTGGACAGGAATGGGAGTGTGAAGATTGACCACAGCCTAGGGAAAGTAGAGAACACACAGCATCACATGAGGGCAGTTTAAAGGGACAGCAGGGTATGGAGTACATCACTTCTACCAACCTCTCATGGCCCCACCTAACCCAGAAATACAGTCTAGCCTTGTGCCTGGGATAGGAAATAAGAGGATTAGGAAATTGGATTTCAGGAAATTGGATTTCATGACACATCAATCTAGAATTTAATTCTAACCCTCTTATGAAAGTTTTCAATTTCACCACAGTCAGAGGAAGATTTGCCCAGCTTCTGAGCACAAACACTAATCTCCCATTTGGCAAATAACTCTACCTTGTGCTTTTTCTTTATTGTTATCCCATCGCTATCAAATTATCGTGTTGTTTTTAACATTTAAGAATGTAAGTTTTGTTTCTCCAAGTAGATAATGAGCCACTTATAAGTAGGGAGTATGTTGTATTTCTGGTTCAGACACATATAAACACACATACATACATGCTTGTACACACAGACCTCCCCTGGCCTTTCCTCCTATTAGGTATTTTACAGGAATATGGTGAGTGAGAGCATGAGGCTCAGATGTGTAAAATTAACCTATCAATAATAAATACTCTTGGGCTTACAATGCAAAGGTCAGAGTTTGGGATAGTAGAGATCCAATAGATGTCAACCACAGTATGCTCAGTGAACTGTGTGAAGATAGATATGTGCATAAAGTGATTTTTAATAGCAAATAGGAGTTTCCACATAAAATTTTGGTTTGATTGCATAAATTTATTTCCTGAAATAGTTTTAGCATAACTTCAAGGAATAAAAAAAATTATAAACTCAAAGGACAAAGAAAATGGAAAGAGACAATGGCAAGCCAGCCGTTTTCATTAAACTTAATCCCTACCCATTTTGGCTCAATGGATAGAGCATTGGCCTGTGGGACCAAAGGGTCCCAGGTTCAATTCCAATCAAGGGCATGTACCTCAGTTGCAGGTTCCTCCCTAGCCCCAGCCCTGGTCAGGGGTCACCCAGGAGGCAACCAATCGATGTGTTTCTCTCACATCGATGTTTCTCTCTGTCTTTCACTCTCTCTTCCACTCTCCCTAAAAATCAATTGGAAAATATCCTCAGGTAAGGATTATAAACCAAACAAACACTTAAGACGGACAATGGACTGGGAACTGGTGAATGACTTGCATGAAAAAAGCTAAAACATGCAATGAAGGAAACTTTTGAGAAGTAGACTGACAGAGTCTTTAAAACCCTGGAAAGGTCTCAGGAATTAGAAGCATCTGGTACTTTGGGAGACAGAGGCAAGGATGAGACTGTATAAGGATTCAGTACACACTACAAGCCGCCTCTACCCTGGGCCAGGTGAGTTCTCCTCCCCATCCCTTCAAAAGAAGAGAAATGTACTCTCTAGAGCAGTGGTTCTCAACCTTCCTAATGCCGCGACCCTTTAACACAGTTCCTCATGTTGTGGTGACCCCCAGCCATAAAATTATTTTCATTGGTACTTCATAACTGTAATTTTGCTACTGTTATGAATAGTAATGTAAATATCTGATATGCAGGATGTATTTTCATTGTTACAAGTTGAACATAATTAAAGCACAGTGATTAATCACAAAAACAATATGTAATTTTATATGTGTTTTCCAATGGTCTTAGGCGACCCCTGTGAAAGGGTCGTTTGACCCCCAAAGGGGTCGTGACCCACAGGTTGAGAACCGCTGCTCTAGAGAAATTGAGTCCAGGAAGACTTGGGACTCAGAGACACTGAACTCAGCAGGGAAAGTAAGCTGCTGTCTTGAAAATGAGAAATTAAGAGAATGCCTATTGTTAAAGGAAAAATTATTCGGACACCTGTTGAAGATGGTAAGGCAGACTTTACTCAGGAAGACTATTACAACGGGACTTTGTAGGAGGGGACAGAGAATTGAGCTGAATACAACAAGAAAAAGTAGAAATTTATAGCCAAGGAACAGGGTGGGGGCTCAGTGGATGGAAAATTACTAAAAGGAACAGCAGGAGTAAAGAAGGACTCTGGCTAAACCTACTTTATGGGATTACTGCTGAAAGCAGGCCAAGGTCATAAGGTATCAAGGGTGTGGGATAAGAAATTTAATTGAATATCAAGGGTGGTCAGATACCAAAGTTGAAAGATAAGGAACTTGATCAGATATTAAGGTTGGGCGATTTTCACTAAACTGCTCACCCAGCAAGAGTTTTACTAAAATTGGACCAAAAGAGGTAATGGCAGAGCCCAAAGGAGGAGGCCTAGTCAAAAAGAAGACTCAGAGGATCCTGAGGAACTAAAGCTTGGTCTTTGTCACTATGAATGGTGAGGGATGGGTGTGGGAGTACTGCTCAAACGTCAAGGATTGGGTATAAGAATGGCATTACACTTCTCAACCACATGACTAAAAGCTGGAAGATAATGGAACGTCTCCAAAATTCTGAGAGGAACTTGTTTTCAATTTAGAATTCTATATCTGGTTAATTTGATTCAGGTGTGAGAATATACTCAAAACATTCTTAGATTATTCTCAAAAAATATTTTTCACATTCTTTGCTTTCTTAGGAACATATATAGGATGTGCTCTGAGTAAAGCTGTGAGCCCAAACACTATCCCATGAGAGCTTGCTGCCTGCAGACAATTATTTAACCTTCCACAGTTTAGGGAAATTAAACGATGACCAATTATTTTACAAAGGATCTTGGCATAAGAATTATAAATGAAAAGAGGTGGGAAATAATATTTTCCTCATGTTCAAAATTTTTTAAAACTAACATTATCTTTTATTAAACTTGTTTTGCAAGAGCAATATCCCACAAATGCTTGTGTCAGTAACTCTTCAGATCCTTTAGCTTCATTTTTGCTGGCACCAACATTTAATGCAATCATATGCTTGTGTGAACTTTTCAGTTTCTGAGGCATAGTAACCTGATCATTTTTCTTTTAGTTTTTCCATATATAGTAGGCACTTCATTGTGTTCAATGGAGCATGAGAATAGGAGCCTGCTTTTTATTCAGTTGCCATGTTAGCTAAATCACCTTTTGTTGCATAATAGACACCTTACTCATGCTACTTTGGTAAATAAAGGTACTTATTGGATCACATAGGTTAAAAATTCATATCTGACTTGAGCCCAAGGCTCAAATTTTATCAGCATAACCAGGCTCTCTCTCTTTCTCTGCCTGTCCCCTAATGTGATGCCTTATTCTCAGGTTCAAGTCTAGCAGAAAATAAAGAGCATCTCTTTCAGAAATCTCAACTAAGGACCCAAAGAATTCACTTTGATTGGCCCACTTAAGTCAGGTACCTTTTTCTAAAACAAACATTATTGTATATCCTGGAAAATTAGGGTCACATTCTTTATGCTACAGAGCCCCATCTGGACACTTGGCCAGAGATAGGGAATCTAGTTCCCACAGGAAAATGGGGGTACTTTTACCAGTAGATAGGGAATGAATGCTAGGCAATAAAAATAGCATATAGCCACAATAGCTTTTAATACATTCAAAAATTCCTTGTTCTACTGTCTCCAAGAAGCAGAATTTCCTTGTCTTACCCTCAAGCCAACTTAATGTTTCCCTTGGTAAAAAAAAAAAAAATACTAAGGAGTAACACATATTTTCCTTTTAGACTTATGATCAAATCACAGAGATGTAGATTTTTCATTTTCTAAATAATCATTTGAAGTCTTTGCAGAGTCCTTGCTCAATGTTTGTGGTACTGGTAGTTATGACAGAAACTAATTGTAATTGGGCTGATAACTTGCGATTTTCTTTCCCCAGAGGGTCTGCATTTCCACCTGCAGCTTTCCCTTGAATATCTTCACATTCCACCCTCATCTTTGAAGATGAAATGTGAGGGTTTTCCTTTGCATAACACACCCCGGGCTGCGGGTCATAATCCGCCTCAGCAGGAAGCTGGGTATCTGGGAGAGCCCTGGTGTGCGTCCCTGGGATCAGAGAGGAGTGCAGCTCCATGTAGGCCTCCTGCCTATGCCAGTAAATGGCTCAAGTGATGTGGTTTAATTCCTCTCTTTACAAAGGAAGAAATTAATTTTCAAAAATTGGCACGAGGCTCTGTTGTTCCTGTATTTGTCTGAGATAAACCACTTTCATTGTGTTCAGCTACACCTCTGTCTCAGGAGCACTGGGCTAAGTCATCCCGTGTAGCCACCAGGAAGGCCTGATTCGGGCTCCCGGGCTTATTTCTACAGAAACAATCCATTCTCTGCCATTACATCTCAAGTTCAGAGAAACCAGCAAAGCTCTTTTATTTTTAACCTTACATTTTCTTTTCCAAATGAAAACGTATCACATTTGTTTATAGAGAACCTACTAGAATTAAAAGATCCCTGTCCTTAAGGAGATGATAGTCTGGTAGAAATTCTGATATGTTATTATATAATACACTAATTTAGAAATATACTATGGAATCTTAGAAACAACCTCTGGTAGCTAATCTCCTACACAAAAAATTGTTTTTGATATTAAATTGCCACCAAAAAACACTCTTATATACTCATTCAGATATACTGTGACAATGAATTGTAAGAGAGATATATATGTATATGTACACATATATTTATATATTTATATTTAATATATCAAAGGCAAGTTTTTGATACATTTACTTACTCAAAGTATTTTTTTATCCTGTTGAACAAAGTCCTGTTCTTTGGTTTCATCAAATCATAGTTATTATAATAATTTACAAACTTAAAAAATAAAATCAATTTATTTACACTTCCTTTAGGCATAGCAGTTTCATAACTCTTTATATATCTTTAGTTTGTATTATCAAGCTCTCGTGATTCTTTCCTGATAAAAGTGGATTGGGGATGAATAGAAAGGACAACACAAAAAGAGAAGCAAGACTTCTTTTGGCTTTGTTTTCTGGTCATTTCTTAAATGGGATTTCCTATGTATGGTTTGGATCTAGCAGCTAAAGAGAAGTAACTAGTGAAAGTAGATATTTAAGAGCTAATTAATTTATTGTATAAGACAAATAATAAGAAGAAACATTTACAGTTATAAATTATAGGATTTCCCCCTTACTATAGATCCAAGTATAATAAATAAAAATAGAGATATTTTCCCAGGGTTTAAAAGAACCGAGAAGAATTTCCCACGTGGAATTTGCTCTTGTGCCCAGCATCAGATTTCTCTCATCATGTGCAAAGCAAGGAAAAAAATTCAAGCTAAACCAAAACTATAAGTGTTGTAATGTACCCCTCGAATCACACAAGGACGCCTCAAGAAGTCGAATTAAGGAGTCACATTTATTGCAAATCCGGGACTACGAGGGGGCATTTCGCTCTCTCAAATCTCGTAGTAATTACCTAGCCCCAACATCAGATTTATATAGGCAAAAATCACAAAGGTATTGATTACATCTCAGGGTTTGGAATGAGGAACCTGGTTTGCAAAAAAGCAGTTTACAGAAGCAGAATTGAGCATGTTAGTTAAATTATAGTTTTGGGTCTCCGAATCACTGAATCAATGAAAACACACTGCCTGGAGCCATGGGTCTTGGGACCACTGAGTTGACAGAAACACATTCTCTAGAGCCCTGGGGTCTTGGGACCACTGAGTCAACCGGAACACATTATCTGTAGCCACTGAGGCAATTTAGGATAATTGTGCTGTCCTGCTTCCCAGGTACAGAAGAATGTGCTTTCTAAAACCAGTATGACCACAACCAATGGGGTATTGAAATTACAATCAATAGGGTATTCAATCGAATGGGATCATTTATATAATTCAGAAAATCAAAATAACTTTTCTATTATTTTAGCAAGCAAATAAGTACAGAAGCCAAACAGCAGGGCTAAAGTTAAACTACAGTTTCTACCTGAGATGATTGCTACCATACTTCATAAGCTTCCCCAGTGTCTTGGCCCTAATGGCTTTTATTCTTCTTGCAAAAGCATTTTAACCCTGTAGTCAAAATAACTGCCTGTGACATGTCTGTACTTCTTTGCAAGGTTTTTTAAAATATTTTCAAATGTAGTTTAACCAACCCAGGAAGAAACAGGTTAGACCAGTGGTCGGCAAACTCATTAGTCAACAGAGCCAAATATCAACAGTACGACTGAAATTTCTTTTGAGAGCCAAATTTTTTAAACTTAAACTATATAGGTAGGTACATTGTTACTAACTTAATTAGGGTACTCCTAAGGCTAAGAAGAGCCACACTCAAGGGGCCAAAGAGCTGCTTTTTATTTTGTTAATCCTCACCAGTGGATATTTTTGCATTGATTTTTAGGGAGAGTGAAAGGGAGAGGGAAAGACAGAGAGAAACGATATGAGAGAAACGATGTGAGAGAAACACATGGATTGGTTGCCTCTTGCACAAGCCCTGACCAGGGCCGGGGCGGAGAGGAGCCTGCAACCGAGGTATATGCCCTTGTTGGAATGAAACTCAAGACCCTTTGATCCGCAGGCCAACGCTCTATCACTTGAGCCAAACCGGCGGCAATGTAGCTGGATTTTAAAATGAGACTGAGTACTCAGGTTTAAGAAACACAGGGATACCTCGGAGATGTTGCAGGTGCCAGACCACCGTATTAAAGCAAGTGTCGCAAAGAAGCAAGTCGTGCCGAAGCCGGTTTGGCTCAGTGGATAGAGCGTCGGCCTGCGGACTGAAGGGTCCCGGGTTCGATTCCAGTCAGGGGCACGTGCGTTGGTTGCGGGCACATCCCCAGTGGGAGATGTGCAGGAGGCAGCTGGTCGATGTTTCTCTCTCATCGATGTTTCTGACTCTCTGTCCCTCTCCCTTCCTCTCTGTAAAAAATCAATAAAATATAAAAAAAAAAAGAAGCAAGTCGTAATATTTTTGTTGGTGAAGGTTCTTGGCTTCAATTTGTAAAAAACACATCTGCGAAGCACAATAAAGCGAAGCAAGATAAAACAAGGTATGCCCGTATCCATTTAAATTTACCACTGAAAGGTCTCAGAAGCCCAGAAGCAATTACACCCCTGGAGCAATTAGCACATCTGACACTCATATCTGTATTTCTAAATACCATTCTCTACTAAAGGAATCAGGTGCCCTTGAAGACATGGCAGATTCTAAGGCTGGGATAAGGAAGGTACAACATGAACCTGAACATTTTGTGCCAGAAAGTAGGGAATGCTAAAATCAAACCAAAACTTAGAAAAAAAATTAAGGACATGTCAACAGGACACATGGAACCAGCTCAAAGGAGTTCCCACTGGCAGGTCAGAGACCATTTGAGCATCAAAATAAATAAGGACTGTAACACATTATAACACATTGAATAAAATAATAATCCATGAATCCATTTTGGTAATAAAGAAATGATTGATAAATAAATACATAGAATATACAGATAGATCTTTCTAACTATATAATGCTGACTAATAAATCTGGAACAATACAATTAGAAAATTACATGCAACTATCATCATAATTTATGTAGGCAAGACCAAGCAATGGATTGTCTATGGTATTAGGAGTGGGGGGTAAGTGAGAAATAGACTATTTTTATAATTCCACCCACACATTATCATAACTATAATGGGGGAATACAGCCAATGCCTACCCAATAATAAGCCGAAGCTATGGCCCTGCCCAACTTCAGGGCACAGCCTGTGGTCCCACCTGGTCACACAACATAGCCCGAGACCCTGTATCAATTCAATGCTCTGCCTTTGGCCCCATCTGAATGCAGAGTCCAGCCAGTAACACTAAAGTGCCAGGAAACACAGCCTGTGATCCTACCCAACCAGAGGTGATTCCAGAGCCCAGCTAGTAGCCCTACTTGACAGCAGAACATAGCCAACAGCTCTGCCAGACTATGGCATCCACCTTGCAACCCCACTTGAACTTGGAGCCCAGCCAGCAGGTTCACAGCCAGTGGAGTGCAAACAGCAGCCAATAGTAACTCCCCTGACCTCAGAGCATGGACAGTGGTCTTGCCCAAATTAATCCACATGAAATATCTGTGGAAACTGATAACAAAAAGACCCTGATGAAAGAAAATGAGGTAGACACAAATAAATGGAAAAATATTTCATGTTTATAGATCGGAAGAATTAATATTGTTAAAGTCCATACTACCCAAAGGCACGTATAGATTCAATGTAATCCGTATCAAGACTCCAATGATATTTTTTATAGAAATAGAAAAAACAATTCCAAAATTCATATAGAACCACAAAAACACCAAAATAGCAAAAGCAATGATGAGAAAGAACAAAGGTGGACGCATCACACTTCCTCATTTTAAACTATATTACAAAGCTACAGCAGTCAAAACAATATGGTACTGGCCTACACTCTGACACATAGACCAATGCAACAGAATTTAGAGCCCAGAAATAAATTTCCACATGCAGTAAACTAATATTTGACAAGGGAGCCAAGAATCCTCATTGGAAAAAAGATGATCTCTTAAATAAATGATGCTTAGAAAATAATATTCATACAAAAGAATGAAAATGGACCACTATCTTACACCACTCACAAAAATTAACTTGAAATGTATTAAAGACTTAAATGTAATGTGTAAAATTGTAAAACTCCTAGAAAAAACATAGAAGGTAAGCTCCTTGACAGTAGTCTTGGAAATAATTTTTTGGCTATAACATCAAAAGCACAAGTAACAAAAGCAAAAATAAAGAGAAAGGACTACATCAAACTAAAAAGTTTCTGCACATCAAAATAAACCATGAATAAAATGAAAGATAACCTAAGGAATAGGAAAAAATATTTGCAAATTACATATCTGATAAGAAGCAAGATCCAAAATATATAAGGAACTCATACAACTCAATGGCAAAATCATCATCATCATCATATTTAAAAATGGGCAGAGGACTTAAATAGACATGTTTTCCAGAGAAGATATACAAATATACAATAGGCGCATGAAAATATGCTCAACACCACTAATCAACAGGGAAATGCAAATCAAAACCATCAGGAGATATGACCTCACACCTGTTAGAATGACTATTATCAACTAAACAAGAGATAACAATTACTGGCAAGGATGTGGAGAAAGGGGAAACCTTATGCACTGCTAGTAAGAATGTAAATTGGTACAGCCACTATGGAAAACAGTATGGAATTCCTCAAAAAATTAAAAATAGAACTACCATATGATCCAACAATCCCACTTTTGGTATGTATCTGAAGGAAATGAAGTTACTCTCTCAAAGATATATCCATACTCCCATGTTCACTGCAGCATTATTCACTATAGCCAAAACATGGAAACAACCTAGTGTTCATAGACAGATAATTGGCTAAAGAAAATGTGACTGATTTCATATATACATATACTCATGTATATATTTGCATCCCCACCAACAATGCACAAGCATTCCTCTTTTTCCACATCCTTGCCAGCAATTATTATCTCTTGACTTTATACACACACGGAAATATTATCCAGTGCTAAGTGAAATAAGTCGGAACTAAATTCAAAGAAACAGAGTGCAGACATATCAAAAAGAAAGAAAGGAACCATCACATTATGAAAAACCACATATATAATGAGGTTAAAATTTTTTAAATTTAAAACCCACTCATTCAATACTTCTGCTATCGTAACAATGAAAGTCTGATAAAAACCAATCAAACATCAGATTTTTTTCTTGTAAAAGAATAAAGATGTTGCAACAGACACAAGACAAACATGTATGATAATGTCATTTTTTAGACAAAAGTAAGACGTTATCAAAAAAACAGTCAAACATAGCCATTTACAATATATTGTTGGCACTTTCAGAAGGGATGCTTTAGCTCATATGTCAGGTTCACCGTGATAAAGAACCAGAACTTGGAAAATGTTGAGCATCATAAATGACACAGTGGCTGAGAAACTAGAAGTTGACATACTTTAACATGATCCAAAACAAAACTGCTCTCAGCCCTACACTTTGAAGGGGACAGAGGTTAGGAAAACATTAGCGTTTGTCTTATGGCCTTTCCAGCTTCAGAAAGTGAAGCCCCCTGACGATCAGCAGAGCCCCCTTTCCCAGGACCAGAGCATTTACCATGGTGTGAGAGACGATCCTAGTTGAATGGTGGCACATGACTGTCCACTGATGAAGTTGAAGACCGTGCTTTACCAGGACCACGACTCTGTTCTTCCTTTACCCGGAGGCTGCAGTGGCTCCCAGGTAACCTTCACTACAGTGACCATTCTTCACAAACCACAGTTCATCTTCATTTTTTTTAAACACTTCACATTGGAAAAGAAAGCTGCATAGCAGCTTGTGTGAGTCCTATTATCAGAACAAAAGGAGCAAGAGCATGCACCAGCAGTCTTTTCAGATAATTTTTATGAACTGGATGAATGTTCTCATTGGGAAGTTAACTAAATTACTTAGAAATTTATCATGCAGAGAGAAGACTCAAGTTGGCTTCTGGCACCCTTTAAGTGTTAGTAATATGCTGCCGGACTGGGATGCCCCTGTAGACAGTGTGTTCAGTAATCCTGAGTATTACGGGCACTCTGAACAAGCGGAGGACAGGCAAGTCCTGCTGAGATGAGCACAGTACTGGGTAATCGATTGGTTCACTCACTAAAAGGTCCACCGGTAGGCACTGGCCTCCTGGTGAGGTCAGACTCAGCTTCAGGGCCTGTGCATCGGAAGGCAAGAAAGACGCTCCTAGAGCTCAGGGCTGAACTTCAGCTTATCCAAACCAGCCCTCTGATGGGGGAGGGCGAGGAAGCCTAAAGCAACGGAATTACTAAGGAATCACTCTTGCAGTAGATTCCTCTACTACCACCACTCAAAATCCAGAGCAGTCACAAGAAATAAGTACTTCCTACTGGCCAGGTAAAGGAGCCAGCATGTGAGATTCATAGGGAAGAGAGTGAAGAACTCCTGGTCCTGGCTTTGTAGAGAAAACGGGCCACAAAGAGCTGCGTCAAGGTCACTAGATAACTCACCCGGGACAGCAGGCCGGTGGCCCAGCAGGCCCGTGCAGCCAATAGCAGACGCGTTTTATACAATGTCCTAGAGAGGATAGGAGCGAGGCTCCAGCAGACAGAAGCAGAGGCACAGACCGTGGCACTAATCTTATGTAAAAGATGACATAATCTTTGCAGTGGGTTCTCCTGGGGAAAACTGGGAAGGGGAAGGCTAAGGTCCAGGTGTAAATACCTGCTGAGCTTCTTGAGCTCGCTGCTTTCTCGCTGAGGCTGGCGGTGGTGGGTAAATTGCTCGCAGATCCTAGGGCTATGGTTTTGCATTGGGAGTTTCGGACTTTATTTGAGCACATCTTTTTCCGTAGTGGGTCCGGAAATCCGCTGAGTTGAACTGGGTCTGACCTAAAAACCGGACTGGGTCCCGGGACAAACGGGATCTGACTTAGGAACCGCACAGGATCTGACCTAGGAGCTGAACTGAGACCAGTGTGCGCTGGTTAACCTTCCCAGAGATAATCTTGGATTATGTGGCCACAGTGGATAACTTTTAACCTAGACAGGCTTGCCCATTTACAAGATGCCCTAGGCCAGGGGTGGGCAACCCCTGGCACGCGTGCCCAACATGGCACACCAGTAACTTTTGCTGGCACGTGAAACCCTCTCTTATAATCTTCCATTTACAGTTTTTTTCTTAATATCGACTTGTTTATTTTTCAGATAAATTCAGTGTAGGTGCATCTTAGATAAATAAATAATTTTACATAACAAGTTATCTTAAAGACCATAGACATGGATTGACGAGAGAGGGGAAGAGCAATTTCTATGCCTCTGCCTTAACTCTCCCTGCCTTCCTAGATCCGACCAGTGTTTTGGTTTCATCCACATATGCTTGTGAATCTTTGTTCTCAGTGATGAATTTTGTTAAGTCTCGTAATAGGAGTAGCCTGACGGATGAAAGTAGTAGCTCGTGCATATCTCTGAAGGTCACGAAATAGAAACCTGATGTAAAATCTCTGTCATCAGTGATGCAGCAGCAAAAGTCCCACTGATAATATCAAACGGAGTCATAAAGTTTTCTGTCAGACTATCAGTGTACATGTATACATTAAAAAATAAATGTATTTTTCATCATCATATACTGTGTTTTTGTCGCTCAAATGAATTTTATTATTTCTTCAAGGTTTTTCACGTACGTACACCTTAAGAGAGATCAAGTAGGCGTAACATGTTCTCAAAAAATTAGGGTTGGCACGCAGAAGAATTTTGAGTCAGAGATTTTGCTGGTTTTAGCACGTACTCACAAAAAGGTTGCCCACCCCTGCCCTAGGCCATGGTCCGCAAACTGCGGCTCACAAGCCACATGCGGCTCTTTGGCCCCTTGAGTGTGGCTCTTCCTAAGCCTTAGGAGTACCCTGATTAAGTTAATAATAATGTACCTTCCTATATAGTTTAAGTTTAAAAAATGTGGCTCTCAAAAGAAATTTCAATCGTTGTACTGTTGATATTTGGCTCCGTTGACTAGAAACCGGAGTCTCAGCCAAGCACTCAGCATAAAGGACAGAGGGAAACACTTTTCCCTCCACTACAGTTTCTGGTGACCGGGATGAGCACCTCAGGGACACCCGGCTTGCCCAGAGCCTGCAGATGGAATCGAGAGAGCACTGGCAGAAGCCAGCAAATGTGAGAAATCTTACCAAAGTCAGCTGTCCCAGATCTCTGCCTGTGGAGCTGGTCAAGACAGGAAGGTAAAATTTCATGTTAAATCTTCCTTTCCAAATTCAGATCAGCAGGTACAACAATTGTATGAATTAGACCTTTGAATTGTGACTTGTGAATTTGCTTTCAGGTACCCATTGGTTGTTGATCCTTTTTCTCCCAGACACAGTGATTACCTTCTTGTTTCTCCTACTTGGTGTCCTGAGAGCTTAACTTGGCACATCAGTTTGGTGGCCCCCAAAATATGGCCAGACAGAAAGGTGGGTTGCACTTCATTTGTGACTAGGGTCCTACTGACTATTGCCAACTCTTGGAGGAATGGTTCAAGTCTTTTTTCTTTCAGTTATTGCTGGAAGTGGCTCTGAATCTTGGTAGAGTAGTATCTTTTGCACCTTCTTTGGAGATGCCTCTTGCATCCATGGGGCTGTTCAGTATTCTGAGGAATATTTACTATTTGTCACACCTGAAACCTGACAACATATTTGAAATGATTTTTTTTAAGTAGCTCTGTGGTCAGAAGTTGGCCAAATTAGAATAGATACTTAGAGCCTGATATGAACTTTTTCTTTTAGACCCTTTCCCCTAAACTAATTGAAACTATGTATCCAGAGGGGAGGGGGGAATTTCCAAAAAGAAGCCTTTACATGTAGAACATAGGAATCTTTTGATTTCCATCTTAGTTGAAGATCTTCCTGCTATAAAGAAGCAAATTAAAGATATTAGTGGGATGGGTTAATAAGCCTCAGTATCATTTGGGTTGCAGCCCAATTTTTTGAGGAATTAAAAACGACATTTCAGTTCTTGTAAAGACTCAGTTTGCAAGAACAGACATGTGGATCGATAGCCAATCAATAATTTCCTTACTTTGATTCTGCCTTTTCTCTATAAAAGCCTTTTCCCAAGATCCTGTCTGTGGAACATTCCTGGCCACTTCTGGTTTGGCACTGCCCAATTCAAATCAATTTTTGCTCAAATACACTCATAAGAATTTTAATATACCTCAGTGTATCTTTTAAGAGCAGGCATGCTTCAGTCCTTCACGGTACCCACCACTTTTTAGCTATCCATTGTGTTTCCCACTTAAGCCTCTGCGATGTGAGTGCTGGCCGGGTCCGGTGGTAGGTGGTTCAAAGAAAGGCCAATTAAACTGTTAGGACTGCTACTATTAACACTTTCAATAAAAAGCAAGCTATATTGTATTTCATGCTTTTCCAGGTCTTTCACTTCAAAGTTCATTAGCAAAAAAATATGTGGTCATGATTGCTCTCTTCTTATAAGATACATACTTTCAAAGAATCACACCACTCATGCATCTTTTTTGCAATGTATCTGCTTAATTTGAAATATCTTCTTTTGGCATAGAACAACAGATGAAGTACTATAACTTCTGACACAAAAGCATCAAACATTTTCCCTTTAGCTTAGCAATGTACAATAAGACAACAAACAGAAAGAATTATCCTGAAATTGGTCACACAGTACCCAAACGACTTGTCAGAGTATTTTAAGCAATAGATATTAGGGAGGCAATGCATATAATTACATGAATCCAAGAACATTTTCATAGCCTCCTATGATTAAAACATACTGGGCCATAACAAGCCTCTAGACAATACTCAGATTAGTTCTATAATTTAAGTCCTGTTTGCAATAACCGCATAGAAAGCACAAACATCAAAACATCCCATTTGTGCTGGTAGCAATGAGAGTCTATTATTCATTTATTCATTTCAAGGTTCTTAGTTGCAAACCAAAGAACTATTCTAGCTCATTAATGCAAAACATATACTTTATTAAAGGATATAAGTCTCAGAAGCCCTGGAAAAGCCACCAAAGCAGGCTTGATGACCATTCTTCTAGGAACAACTTCCAAAATAAAACACAAGACTTTGCCAGCACCAGGGCTACCACCAGACACAACACCAGGGCTTGCACTGGTGATTCCAGGCACTGGAGACCACTGCTGGACTCTTCCAGCCTGTGCCTCTGAAAGGCGGGATGTCACTGTGTGGGCCATATGTTTGCACCTGGCTGCAAGGTATGATGGCCAGGAAAGCAAATTTCTGGGGTCTGGCACTGTGAGGAGTGGGGTCATAAGGTGAAGAATTCCCCAAACACAGGAAAGGGGTACAAAAGGGCTGAAGAATCCAAATAAATGACCAACGTACCCAACAAGCAACAGGGCACAGATGCAGGGGGAGGTGGAAAAATAATGTATTAAGGCAGGCAGGTGAGTGGTTAGGGGCTATCAGGCAGGCAGGCGAGCAGTTAGGGGCATCAGGTAGGTTGGCAGAGTGGTTAGGAGCGATCAGGCAGGCAGGCACCCTCTCACAATCCTAGACCCCTTGAGTGATCCTGATCCAGGATCAGGCCTAAACTGGCAACCGGACATCCCTCTCGCAATCCGGGATCACTGGCTCCTAAATGCTCGCCTGCCTGCCTGATAGCCCCTAACCACTCACCTACTTGCCTCATCGCCCTCTAACCACTAGCTTGCCTGCCTGATCATCCCTAACCAATGTCTGCCTACTTACCTCATAGCTCAGACACTGCTCTCGTGCCCTGCCTGATCAGCTCGAAGTCCT
>NW_005871048.1:8662179-8678019 GCF_000147115.1 Myotis lucifugus
CCCCCCCCCCCCCCGCCACCCCACACCACGGCTTCGTCCGGAAGGACATCTGGAATGACGTCCGGAAGGTCATTCGGCTGTCCAGTCTGATTAGCATATTATACTTTTATTATTATAGATAATTACAAATTGTGTAAGTGATCCAAAGGAAATCTGTTTCTCTGAGAGCCGATATCAACAGGACCCAACCTGAATTGGGGATCCAGAAGACTTCTTGAAAAAAAAATGATTTCTGACCAGAAATCTGAGGAAAGAATAAGAGATCAATGAAAAAAGTCAAAGAACATTCCAGAACATTCCAGTCAGGGGGAACACATAAGCAGTGGGTCTGTGATGAGAGGGAACAGAGAAAGTTTGAGGAGGTGGAAGGAATATGTATCTACTCTACAATAAGGTTGGGGTTGGAAAGGAGTCTTGAAAAGAAGATTTGAAAGGAAAATGGTGGTAGATCAAACAATATTTATGTCTTCATTCTGAAAGCAAATGTGGATGGGTGAGCAGGAGAACTCTAGAATGTTCACATTGCTTTGATTGTTGTGTGGCTCATGAGCATTTGGAGGTTGTGGGCATTGTGTGGTTCAGGAGAGAGGTGATAGGAGGCTCAACTTGTACAAGACATGTGGGAAAAGCCTCCAAGCCACTTACCATAGATTCTTTTGCATTTTCTTCAGTGTTTAAGTTCTATTTTAATCGTTTTTCCCATTATTTTTCAAAATTGAATTACATACATGCCTAAAAATTTTTCTGATTTTGAGAAGTTTAACACTATAAATATTCCTTTTTTGGAAACTGCATCCAAGCTGACACTACAGAATATTTGCAATTTATAGCCTAATGCATTTGGACAATTTGCAATTCCTTGAAATTTGTAAATTATTATAAAATGCATTATGGTTTCCAAGCAGTAGTGGATGACCAGGAAATTATATTATTTATCACTGCTTTTCAGACGTCTACCTGAAAATTGCCTTTTCCTGCTTGTCACATCTACTGACTCTTCACCAAAAAACTCGGTTAATTTTTGCATAAATAGCAATAGAAATCTCTATAAGAATTTCATTATTTCTTTTCAATTATTTGAAATTCAGTTAGGACTGAATATTTCTTTACATTAAAGCAGCCTGAAGCATTAGATAAAAAAGTGGACTTTGGAGCCGGAAGACTTGATAAGTTCTGTTTCCATTACGGCCCAGATGTGACATTTTGGGAGTTATTTGGTCCCTCCCAGCCTCTGTTTTCCTAGCTTTGACAAAAGAAGCATGATAGGGCCTCCAGTTGAATTATAGCAAAGGTTAAATAAGAGGATATTTTATCAAAGTAATTGCATATTGGAAAACTAGAGAAGCATAAGTGGTTACTAAACATGAAAATGATTTACTAAATACCCTCCTCATTTGGGGAAGAGGAGGATACTTGCTAGAAAAGATAATATCCAAAGTGTTTGCAGCATTTTAACAATATGCACAAAAGTAGAGATAAAAACTGTTTTGATTGTGCCTGAGTTCCTTCTTTCTGGATTTTCCTCGCTGGTCTCTGACCTCAGAGTACGTGAAAACCCTAAGCCAGCCCACAATAGCATCCCAGATGGGCCACACCCCCACAAGGCACTCATGGTGGTAAATTTAAGCAGAGGCAAGGAGTAAGCAAGGCATACCTATTCAACAGCAATGCATACTTCGGTTCCTCCAGTGCATGGTTATGGGTTTATTTTATTTTATTTTATTTTATTTTATTTTATTTTTCATCAGATATACAGGACTGAATTAATACTTCTTCTCAGTTCAAGGCACATTATTATCATCGATCCAAGTGAGACTCTCTAGTTTTAATATTCATTTATTCCATTTTATACCCATCTTCAAATTAACCATTCTGTTGTGTTTATTCCTTTTTATTTTAAAGTGCTAAAAATGTGATGTGTGGTCTTATTGGCATTTATTTTAAACTATAAAAATCCTTATAGATCTCATTCTGTTTCTCCTTTTTTTAAGACTAAGCACTATCTTTTTAAGATCCAGTCTTATTTCTATGTTACATCAGATGTGTTCCTTGGAAAGCTGCTTAGTCACCCAAAGTATGTTTCCTTCAAGTCTTGCCTATTTACCCAAACTGCCACCAACTCCCACCATTGTAAACAACCTTGCAACAAATATCTTTATATATTTCATTCTATAAGCATGTTTGACATTTTCTTTGGGATAAATTCTCAGGAGCAGAATTTCCAGGTCATAGTATATATGCATTCTTAATTTGTCTACCTTGTGTCAGATAGTTCCTCAAAATTGCTTCTCCATGAAACTTCCTGCATACCTGCTTCCCTGACAACACTCAGCATTACCCAGCTTTCTAATTTTTGCCAATTTAATATTGTTAATTTGGCCTGTGTTTCTTTATTACCTTTATTTACTAGGCCTTCATGTGCTTGTTGGTTTTGATATATTTCTTGTCTGTAAATCATTTGTTCATATTCTTTACCTGTTTTCCTACTGCAGTAACTAACTTGTCAATGTACAGAAATTCCTTCGTCATTATTAATCCCTTGTCAGTTTTTAACGTTGAAAATACTTTCTCCCATTTAGTCATCTATTAATTTGGCCCATAGAATTCTTCATGAATGAAAGTTTTAATTTTTATATAAGTATATTTATTAATCTTCTGCTGTGTTGTTGTGTGTTTTAAAATTTTTGAAGTGTTTTCCCATTCCTAAATTATAAAAAAATATCTTAGACATTTTCTTCTATCAGCTGTAAATTTCTTTCCTTTCCAACTTAGATTTATCTAGAGGCCACCCTTTATGTGGGCTTAGGTAGAGAGCCAATTTAATTTTCTACATATAGTGAGCCAATTTCCCCAAAATACTTCAACTAAACAATTTCCATTGATTTGTGGTCATTCCTTTAAAGTTTATGAAATTCCCATGAAAACATTAGTTTCTTTCTGAGTGTGTTATTTTCTTCCATTTACTCTTTTTATCTGATCTTCACCAAAAGCTGGTTGCTTTTATAACTCCAGCCTTATAATATGTCTTATGTCTGACAGGGCAAGCTCTCCATCTTTATGACTTCTCTTCAAGCAACAGACAGCCATGGACTTTATTCCTCTCTATAAATTTTACAGCGAGTTTAGTAGTTTCTCTAAAATAACTGGAATTTTGATTGAAATTGCATTGCCCTTATATACTGCAGAACATCTACATCTTTGTAATATGAATTCATCCTATCCAAGAGCATGAAATGTCACTCCATTTATTCAGATCATCTTTTATGTCCTTTACTAGAATTTTAAAGTGTGTCAGGAAAATTATTTGAAACTTGGAAATAAATTCCAAAAGGTAGTAGCACATCCTTCAGTATCACAAGGTGGGCAGAGGCCACACAAAGATTGCTATGAGTGTGCTGTTTCTCTCATTGCTGACTATTAATAAAAGGTCTCAGACATAGTGAGGTTATATGTTAACTTCTAGAATTTTGTCCAGCAGATACAAATAATTTTGTGTTTGGTGAAACAGATAACTCTAAAGATTTATGGTTTGTGGAAAATTCTTTTTATAACTAATTCAGCAATCTTATCCTAATATTTCTCTGTTAAATTGCCTATAAATCCCTGGCTTCCTAAGTGCTCTTTGAACTGACCATAACATCTTATTGATTCCCTCCTTAATTAATGATTTTAAAATCCTTGACACATGTTCATTTTACATTTGCGGGAAAGGCATGATTTTATATTTTTGAAAAGTATAATTTGTCAAGTTTCTCCATGAAGATCTTACATTGTTGAGGTTATTATAACTACTGAGTATTTTATAGTTTTACTGTAATTATGAATGGAATATTATTTTTCTGGAGGTTTCTGAGTGATTATTACTGGTTTAGAGAAATTTGATTTTTGTTGGTTGATGTGTCTAACAATTTCACTAAACTCTTATATTGGTTCTAATAGCTTCACTCTAAATTCTATTAGTTCTTTTACATAGACAATCATAATATCATCCATTAAGGAACAGCGAGATACTATTACACTAACACATTTTTAAAACTAGATAAAAAGAATAAATTTCTAGAAAATTATTGAATGCCAAAATTAGCCCAAATTTTACAAATACTTCTGAGTGTGATCTTAGTTTTAGCTTCTGACTCAATAAAAATTCATACCTATATTGTGGTTTCACATAAATGACCTCATTTCATGTCAACTAAAATCCTATGAGGCTAATGTTATGCTCATTACATATTGAAGAAAATAATATATATAAAGGGTAAGGCCATTATGAGAAAGTACAACACTAGCTGTGGTGGATCCTTGTCAAAAACCCAGCTCTTGTGTCCTGAAATCTTTGCAACAGAAACCCCAGTCCTCCAGGTCAGTTTACTACCTAGCAAGTTCACAAAAATAAAGCTGATCGTAGCAAAGAAACACTCATCAACTAATAGGATAACTGCATTCACACAAGAGTTATTTTTGTCACTCTGGGATACAGAAGGAAGAGCACTGGGAAAACAAGATGATGACTATTCTGCAGGGGTTCTGTTTTCCCTTTGGGCTCTGGAGGGCATGGCCAGGTTCCTGCACCTGACTTGGCAGTTTGGAAGGTCTGCTTGTGGTTGGGTTGCCAAATTTAGCAAATATACAGGATGCCCAGTTAAATTTGAACTTCAGGCGAACAATGGATATTATTTTCATACTAGAAGCCCCGGTGCACAAATTTGTGCACCAGTGGGGTCCCTCGGCCTGGCCTGCGGGATAGGGCTAAAATGGCTCTCCAACATTCCCTGAGGGGTCCTGGAGTGCGAGAGGGCACAGGCCAGGCTGAGGGACCCCACTGGTGCACGATTGGGGCCAGGGAGAGATGCGGGAGGTTGGCCAGCCAGGGAGGGACTGTGGGAGGGCTCCAGGGCATGTCCGACCTGTCTCGCTAAATCCCGATCGGCCAGACCCCAGCAGCAATGTAACCTACCAGTTGGAGAGTCTGCCCCCTGGTGGTCAGTGCACATCATAGCGAGCTGTTGAGCAGCCTTAGCATATCATTAGCATATTACACTTTGATTGGTTGAATGGCAGACCAGATGATCAGACACTTAGCATATTAGGCTTTTATTATATATAGGATAAGCATGTCTCGTGCAATATTTGGGACGTGCTTATAATAAAAAAGTATGTACCCAAACTCACATTGTTTAAATTCACTGAGTCAATTAATATGGGTTTCCATTTTTATGTAGAGCAAGCTATGTTCTTTACCGTGGAGAAATGATTTGTGGTAAAATAGAGACTAAAATCCAAGAAACACTAAAAAGCAAGCAAGAAAGTAAAGGGAAAAAAATGCTACATTATAATGTGAACAAACAGGGAATATAATTGTAATGGTTGCATCTCACATGGCCGAGGATGAATATGTAATGCTGGAAAATACTTTTACAATTGGGTTATACCCCGAATTCACAATATTACACTGACTGGCAATCCCTCTTCATACAGAGAGTCTTTCAGCAGGAGAAAAGAAAAATTAGTTTTTATCTTTAAAAAAACGTACCACAGAAAGAGAAAAAGATTTGGCAAAGGGCAACACAATAACGAGTTGTAGAAAAGCATTACAAAGTCAGAAGAGCTGGGCAAGTATTAATTTGACCACAGTATTAATAGGACAAATTGCTTCAGACTCTTAAAAGATAATGAGCATGCCAATTATTTTCTCAGGGCATGGGAGCAGGACGAGGAATTACCATTGTTTTTAGATGTAATAACAACAAGCTGAACAAGTGAGAAATGTCATCCTCAAGCAGTTGTTCTTATTTGAGCAAAGAGATGTTAATCACAGGTGAGTCTTGCCAGTGGCTCCCCAATCACACGAGTCAGGGTTCGCTGGCAGTTTAAGCATGATGCTCTCAAATTAAATCTGGTATTAGTGAGGTGCCACAATAAGGAGACTTGTGGCAACCATAAATCTTTTGATTTCCACATCAGTTGTCTATTTGTCCTTATTGACTGAGAGCACATATTTATTCTGCTTTCAGGGTAAATAGATGCCAGAGATGGAGGAAGAGAGAATTGATTCGTGAACATGGGTTGCTGTGCAGTAGGTCTTTTGACATCATAATAATTGCTATTTCTTTTATACATTAAGAATAATTTTCCTGTTACAAATATTACAACATGTTCAAATCTATTAAGGTTTCAGAGGAAGTAACACAGGATTTTGGGTGGTATCAGCATTCCTCTGAAATTCTTTTTTTTTAAAAATATATTTTATTGATATTTTACAAAGAGGAAGGGAGAGAGATAGAGAGCTAGAAACATCGATGAGAGAGAAACATCGACCAGCTGCCTTCTGCACATCCCCCACCGGGGGCGTGCCCGCAACCCAGGTACATGCCCCTGACCGGAATCGAACCTGGGACCCCTCAGTCTGCAGGCCAACGCTCTATCCACTGAGCCAAACCGGCTTCGGCTGAAATTCTTTTGTTGTTTTTATTATTGTTTTATTGCTGCTTGTTTGGGGGCTTTTAACCTGGATTTTTTATTAAAAAATATTTTTAACTACAAAACAGTTGAAAGAAGAGAACAATAAATACCATTTACCTAAAATCATCAAATATTAACATTTTCATTTTTCTCCCTTCTTTTCTTTCTTTCTATATCTGGGCTAATCATTTTTAATATAAGAATATCCTATATAATAAAAGAGAAACATGCAAATTAACCATCCCTCTGCTATGCTCAAACCACGCCCACAAGCCACACCCATACGCCAATCAGGAGGGAGTATGCAAATTAACCCAACTAAGATGGCAGCAGCCACGGAGCTGGAGTGAGCAGGAGGGTTGGGTTGCCCCCAGCGATGGAGGAAGCCAAGCTTCCCTCCTGCCCTGGCCAGCCCTGGGCTATGCTCAAGGCTACAAAGTTTCAATTATAGAAGATAAATAAATCCCAGATACCTGCTTCCAGCTGGCCATGGCCTCCGCTCAAGGAGGCGCTGAAAAAAAAGAAAAAAAGAAAAAAAGGAGAGACTGGGAGCTTGGGTCACTGGGGGGTGTGGCCAGCCTGAAAAACAGCCATCACCCCCTTACCCAGGCTGGCCAGGCCTCCCAGCGGGACCCCCACCCTGATCCGGGACACTATTCAGGGCAAACCAGCCGGCCCCTACCCATGCACCAGGCCTCTATCCTATATAATAAAAAGTTAATATGCAAATTGACCCTAACAGCAGAACGACTGGGAATGACTGGTCACTATAACACACACTGACCACCAGGGGGTAGACACTCAATGCAGGAGCTTCCCCCTGGTGGTCAGTGCTCTCCCACAGGGGGAGTTCTGCTCAGCCACAAGCCAGGCTGATGGCTGCCAGTACAGCAGTGGTGGTGGGAGCCTCTCCCGCCTCCTCAGCAGCACTAAGGATGTCCGACTGCAGCTTAGGCCTGCTCCCCACTGGCAAGTGGACATCCCCCGAGGGCTCCCGGGCTGCCAGAGGGATGTCTGATTGCCAGCTCAGGCCCGATCCCCTGGGGAGCTGGCCTAAGCCAGCAGGTGGACATTCCCTGAGAGGTCCCAGGCTGCGAGAGGGCACAGGCTGGGCTGAGGGACCTCCCCCCCCCCCCACCCCGAGTGCACAAATTTCTGTGCACAGGGCCTCTAATATATATATATATATATATATATATATTTACTGAAACATTAAAAAATAAGTTATAGACACCATGACAGTGCATCCCTAAACACCACACATCTGGTAAGAATAAGAGTGTTGTGTTATATAACTACAATATTATTTTTATATATTCATATTCAAATTTCTCCAATTGACCAATTTGTCCTTTAAAATTGTTTTACTCTTTAAATATAGAATCAAATCAAGGTTAACACATTGCATTGGGTTATATCTCTTTAATATCTTTAATATCTTCCAGTCCAGGACTAGGCTTTTATTATATAGAATGTAGAGCAAGTTTTTTTATTGGTTGATGTGTCTAACAACTTTGCTAAACTCTTATATTGGTTCTAATAGCAGTTATAGCCATATTACTAATAGTTCTAATAGCCATAGAAGTTATAGGTATGATTTTTGTTTTTGTTTCCATGACATTGAAAAATCCAGAACAGTTAACTTATACTATGCCCCACACTCTATATTTAATTTTTCTCCGCCATTAGATTCAGGTTAAATATTGTGGCAGAAGAACTACATACTTACATAAGCAGGCTTTCTGGAGAGAGCAAGGCAGTCCTCTCAAGCTGGTCTGAAACTGTCATGCAAGACTGGCATGGGGTTTATATTGGTGAAAGGGTGAGGTTGGCATGAGGGCTCCTGTACACAGACAGGTGCATGTGTGGTTTGACTTTCTCACCAGCACCAGATGAGGAAGCAGCCAAACTTTCTCATCAGTTTGTCTACAAGTGGGGCTGAAGGGGAAGGAGGAAGAGTGAGGCTCGAGATGTTAGCAGTCAAACATCAAAAAATGAAGTCATAGTGTTCGTTATACTGCACTATCTTACATTCTTTTATTTAAGTCTATAAGATAGAGACCTGTTGCACAGACACTTTCTATGTGTGCCCAATCGCCTTCACAGGGTACTTGGGAAGTGCATGGAATAAGAACACAAGTCACTTCATGCTCTTTTAAAAAAAGAATCTTTTAATATGCTTATATTGATGTATATAGAGGAAGAGAGAGAGAAACATCAATAAGAGAGAATCATGGATCAGCGGCCTCCTGTACACCCCCCTAATGGGGATCAAGCCCATAACCCCGGCATGCGCCCTGACCAGGGACCAGTGACCTCTTGGTGCATGGGTCAATGCTCAACTACTGAGCCACACCAGCTAGGCTCAGCTCTTTGAGGGAGAAACTACTCCATAAATATGCAGCATTATCATCAAAATCATTACTCCTTTCCAAGGTACTTGACATTTTCAAATTGTTTATAAATCAGTTATGGACAGGGCTATCAATTATCTGTTTAGAAAATCAACCTTAGAAAGATCGTGTGCTTTCATGATGTCAGAGGGTTCCTGAGAGGGTCAAAGTTCTTAAACTTACATCTCAGCAGAACACCAAGATGATTCTCAGAGCCTTATATTGCATATGGAATGTTAGGTTAATCGAAATAACCACTATATTTAAACACACAAAAAATAAAGCTGCAGATCTTTGTCAAAACAAGTATTAATGATAATAATAAGAGCAGCTAGCACAGATTGAATGCCTTTATCTTCCAGGAACTCTTCCAAACACATCACAGACATTCTCATAATAGTCCAGTGGGTTAAATATTATTATTTCCCCAATTTTGCAATGAGGAAATTGAAGGCCATAGAAGTTATAGGTATAATTTGACCAACATCCCACTGTAGGTATATAAGGAGTGAGAATTCAAATATGAAACAGAAAGAGAACATTGAAAATTAAATATTTCAAAACTGTATTTTAGTTCTGACTGTAGAGCACAGATTGATTTCCACTAAATATCAGAAGTGCCAAGCAGGCTCAGCTTTTAACCTAGTTGGGATGAATTTTTATTCTGTTCTATTTAATTTTGACCTCAGAATAGTAGGGGTACAGCATCCAAGATAGCAAGTAGCCAAATGATGAGGCATTGGACAGATGAATGGTTTGGACATTCCCAACCTAAAAGGTCAAGTCAAAAAACAATTTAGAAATCAGTCATGTATGCCCTGTTGGGTTCCCAAGGCATTTTTCTTCTGTTGAAACCCAGATAAAGTTATATAGTGAAATGATAATGGCATTGACTTCAAGAGTAGCCTTAGATTGGTTTAAAAAATTGTTAAACCACTGTTTGACCTTCAACTTTGGAGATCTCAATATAATATGTATAGTGCTATACTCTAAATGATTTATATATTTCTGAGCACTTCCACACACCTTTCATTTAATCTACTTAATAACAGTGCTATTTACAGAAATTTTACATACACAAACGTGGAGCTAATATTCTATGCAATCCATGTGTATACTGAAGTACAGGGAGTGCATCAAACACCTTGTGCAATCTTGTGGCCCATCCCTTTGCTCAGGTGGCTGTAGCGATCAGCTGTGGCATGAATATAACCTCTGACAAAATGACACACCTCAGCTGTCTTTCCCTTGCTTTCTGCCCCAGGGTCCTCTACCCACTGAGATTCTGAGCTAAGCTGGTCATGTGCAAGCTTGGAGCAATCCCTGATCAACAGGGGATAGGAATTGGTAAGTAAGCACACCCTTTCCCATCCCTGAAGGTAATTCTGAGGCACATCCTGTACTGCTTCAGTGGGGCCTGGGCAGCACAGAGCCCCAGCTGCCCCCGCTGCCCCAGCCATCTCCTGAAAATGCACCCTTGGAGTGGCTTCCTTCCTTCCCTGTTTTGCTCCTCCCAATTGCCATGCCTCCTTTGCTTTATTATATTTGGTTACAGTAGGTAATTAATAAGTAGTTAATATATACATCAATAAAAGTCATATACCAGAGGAGCCATTCATCAAACCTTTGTCATAGGATCTGCTTTAGGGGTATCTAAGGGAAATCAGAGAGTTTAAGTAACTCATAAAAAAAAGTCAGTTACTACTGGAGTTCTAAAATAGGTCTTCTGTCCCCTTATGGGATATGGATTAAAAGCATTGGATTCACCCGGGTTTGAAACTAGCTGAGACATCTTGAGACTGTGCCTTGACTTTTCTGAGCCTCAATTATTAAATGGGAATGGTAATAAAAATAATCACAATGGCCAACCTTTATTGAGAGCTTCCATATGTAGATTCTGTTTTAATACTTTATATATACCATATATATGGTATATATACATATATATATGTATATATTCACCTACTAACCCTCACAATAACTTATGAGATATATGCTAGTATTATCACCATTTTACAGAGGAAGTAACCAGGGTATAGAAAGGTTCCTGTGCACAAAATCACAGAGCAAGTGGCACTTCAGATAATCAAGCCCCAGACAATCAAGCCTTAGGGCTCACACACTTAATTACTATTCATTAGCTTTACTATTTTCTCATGGGTTCATATTGATAAAATGTAATAAAATAAAAAATAAAGCATTTACTACAGTGCCCAATACAAAAGAAGTACTTACAAATATTAGCTTGAAAAAGAAATATACTTCTTTTAAAAGTTTGAATCCTCATGAAAAAATTGACAACAAATATTATTTTTCTGTCCATTTATCTTTGTTTCTCTAACTTCTTTCCTGAGACTCTCTTCCATTAAAATGTTACTGCCCTTCCATCTCTCTGACTTGCTGATGTTTTATGTTTCCTTGCTCCTGGTCCCCAGTCACCTTCTCCAACTTCTCCACATTCAAACCAAATTTTTCTCAATTTCAAGGCCGCTGACAGATCAGTATGAGAAACATCAGAGATAGTTTATTTTCATGACATCCCCTTCAGAATGTCACCAGCATAAATTTATGTGGCATTTGCGACAAAGCACCCCAAAATACTTGCACAATCACCATCATTATTTTTCAAACCCCTGAAAATATAAATGAAGGCTTCCGTGATCTAGAGAAAGCAATACAAGGATCTCCCTGGCAATGTGGGTGCTGCCTACAGTCTGAAGCAAAAGCCAAAACAGCAAATAAATTAAATAAACACTTTATTTGATTCATTGGCAAGATCTTCTCTTTCTTGTAAATTAATAGTCTAAATGCTAACTCACTTTAACCTTCCCTCATAAATGATACCAATGAGGGTAATTTGCATATGCAAAAGAGTCACACAGGGAGCTTTAATTACGGCACTTGACAACTTCTCTGATTACTACATTTTTCAAGGCTGCCAAGAAATGTTGAACTACAGTCTTGACTTTTTTTCCCCTGGTGGAAGAATATTGCTTATAGAAATCTGAATGATTGCGGTGATCACTTGTCAGCAGGTAACAAATAGATGGCCCCACTTTGTTTCCGAAGGCAACCTTGAATTATCCTAAGTTTTTAGGAAAGCGAAATTTACAGTGACTTGACTCTTCTTGGGGACTAAGCAGGGTATGAATTAATTGAATTTAGTTTAATTATGTAAGCTATTTCCCAATGAAGAAACATTCCCAGGTACTGTTAGTAAACTTAAAATTTACTATCTTCCATTGAGTAAATTCTTCAAAGTGGTTGGCACATTAACATCTCCAAGGTTTGCAGTAGTTCCTCTATTTCTGTGGCAAGTAGCTGTTTGCTCTGATTTTTGGACAGTGGTTAATTAGTGGAATATTCATCTACACATTAACACATCTTAATGTATCCATACCTCACACTGAAATATTCCCCATCTGAAGAGTTTACACATTGCTTACTCTTTCAGTCATTGCTTGTTTCATTAAGTAATGGAAGGAAAAGCAAAATTCTCATGGTTGGTAGGACCCACATATTAAATGTATATGTGTTTGTCTAAAGTCCATGATGTGCATTTCCTTGGGTCTTAGGCAATACTATTCTCAGGCTAAATACCAACCTCAGTGGTAATCATATTAATGTCTAATTTTGATCTTATGTGGGGTTTTTAATTTAGTTAACTCAACTGTTTTTTAGTTAACTCCCATGTTAAACATGCTGAAACATTGTGTCCTCTATGGCCTATTACTTGAAGAAATTGTACCATTAGTTTAAAATATAATGGAATGAAATTCAAGAGGGGAATTTTTAGCACCATTTTCATAGAGCACTCTTGGTACAGGAACCAAAATTATTAGCAGTGCCTCTTTTGCTTGTTTTAGGAGACTTCATTTTCAGCTGATAGTTACATCTCTAAATAGATTTTACGCTTTCTGCTCAGATAGAAGAGCACACTTAGCTTTCTTAACATTCAAATAACACTCCCTCTACTCATCACCACCAAAGTCACTATCAATCCCAGAACCTATTAAATGAACTACAAAATCTTTGCTGGTTTCAAGTTCTCACAGAAAAAGCAAGTCTGTGAGAGCATTTCACTAATTTGATCCCACTATTACACAGAATGTTCTTATATTCCAGAATTTACCTACAAAGATTTTAAAAGGTTCTTTCCTGTGATCCTGTGAATTAGTCATAATGACAACTTTCAGGGATAAAAGAGAGTCCTACAGGAGGAGATATCTGAGTGTAAGGGACTATTGCTTGGTAAAATTTAAAAAGAAAAAGCCCCAGTTAGGGATATACCATCCTTTGGCCATGGGAAAATCCATTTACTATAGTTCAAAAACAAGAAAGGGGCTACTTGCAAAACCCAGTTGAAGATGATAACAATTCAAGAGGAAATTCAGTCAAGGGAGGCACTGGCACCAAAGTTAAGTGGGGATCTAAGTGAGTAGCCAACATTGAGGTAAAAAAACAACAAACAAGTCATTAAGCAAGGGTGTCAGGAATGGGCACAGTAAGCAATCAGCTCAGAGGACACCTGCTCACCAGGTATGAACATCCCCACTGGTTCTTAAAGAGCTACCTTGGAAACAGTGCCTGGTGGGAAATAGGCAGGACAGATTAAAGTCTTCCTTTCTGAAGCTTTGAAGGCAATCCAGAGCCTTGTACTACCCAGAATCGCCCTGCGCTGCTGGAAGGCATGCAGTTAACAACTGAGAATGGCACTTCATAAATTTATTTCTCAATTCTAGAATGCTGTCATTTTAAAGGAACATTCTAAGTAGACCTGACAGTTAATTCAGAGCAGGGGGACCTACTAGATGCCAATATGTTGTTCTCACATATATTCATAGTGCTGACTCTGCCTCTCTCTGTACCACCTTCCCTCCAACACCATCATTACCAGTCACATTACTAGGAACAATCATCAATATTATCAAAAGTTACTAAAAATTTAATATTAAGCTCAAAATGTTTTCAAAGGCTGTCAAAGTTCCTGATGCTGAGTGATCTAAGCTAATTCCTCTCAAACTATACTATGCATACAAATCTCTTGGAAGATCTTATTAAAATTCTATAGTTCTTGAGTGAGATCTGAGATTTTTGCATTTCTGACACATTCTTGGGTGATGTCAAAGCTGTGGATCTATGGGCCACACCACTGAGTTCCTTGGTAACTAAGAACTTTTATAATTGTTCAATAGTCCTGATGCTTCTTCAGATTAGAATTCAGCTTAGAACCAAATCAAATTCTCTAAACAAGAGTTCTCAAACTGAGGTCCTGGGTCTCCAGCTCCAGCATCACACTGCCTTGGTGCTAGTCCCAGCTCTTCTGCTTCCTTCCTGTGTAACCTAGCTACTGAATCTCTCCATGCCTCCATTTTCTCATCTTACAGAATTATATAAAATAGAGTCTGGCTCATCCGGTCATTGTAGGGATTGAGATGACTCAGGCAACATGTCTCCCATAGTGCTAAGCATGGTAATCAAACAGCAAAGGTTAGTTGTCCTTAGAAGACCCTAGGATGAAACTTCAGGGCAATCTATGAGAACACTGAAATGATTTCTAAAATATTCTATGTGCTGAAGTTTATTGCACCTAGAGAGAGTCCATGTTTATCACTGGATTCGCAGTGGAATTCATAACCCCAAGAAGTTTAAGAACCATTGATTAAGACTGACTATGGGGCCCAGAGCTGCCCTGGTATCCAGAATATGGGTCTAAGGAAAAGGCACATTTTGGCCTAGCTCTGCAATGAGTCAAACCCCACTGGGTTGGGGGGACAAGCATAGGAGGAGCAGACAATAGACTAATGTCTTGCTACTTTATAACTAGTGTTGCTATCACCATAATCATGTGGGTGTTTATCCATTGGGATAAAGTTCTCCCTGGAACTCCTGTGCTCCAAGAGCATAAAACAATGCAGGGGGAAAACTCTGTCAGGCTTCCAATGACCTCACGGAGGTGTCATACTCGTTTTTTAAGCAGCATCACCTGCCTGATCAGCATGCCCTATCCCACAGGCCCTGGGGGGACAGTTCTGTCGCAGCATGTCACAGAGCAATGCACAGAGGAAGGGTGATAGCACCACACCAAACAGGTCCTGACTGCTTGGAAGCAGGGTCTGCTGTCAACAGGTAGGCAGCAGACACAATCTCATCGTTTCTGAAGAACTTAAGCACTTACAAAGGCTAATGTCACATACCGAAGAGAACAGCCAGAGATGATTGGAGAAAAATCAAAACATAGCCATGACAAATTTATGAACAATAATCAGAGTTGAGAAACCAGTGTCAGCCAAAGCAGATGTGAGAAAAACAATACTTTAAAAACCATACTTTATCAGTCTCCTACCTTACTGTTTAGTGGGCAAAAGAAACCCACTTTCAGAAGAGATAGAGAAGAAATTTTTAAAAGTATGTATTATGGCAAAGATGTGAAGGCACTGAATGAACACTCAAAATACTCATTTTAGTGCTACTAGTAAAATACTCATTTTAGTGCTACTAGTTTAAATCAACCCATATGTACACTAATAAAAGACAAACATGCAAATTCACTGTACTTTTGCTACACCTGAAGTCACACCCACCAGTCAATCAGAGTGACTATATGCAAATTAACCCAACCAAGATGGTGGCCAGCAGCCATGGAGCTGGAGCAAGCAGGAGGCTTGGTTGCCCCAATGATGGAGGAAGCCAAGCTTCCCAGCTGCCGCGGCCTGGCTCTGAGCTCCAATGAAGGCAACAAAGTTTCAATTATAGAAGGTAAATAAACCCCAAATACCTGCTTTTAGCCGGCCACAGAGCTGGAGCAAGCAGGAGGCTTCCCTCGGCTCTGAGCAACAAAGTTTCAATTATAAAAGGTAAATAAATTCCAGAATAAAAAAAGAAAAAAGAAAAAAAAAGAGAGGCTGGGAGCTTCCATCACCGGGGGGCTTGGCCAGCCTGAAAAGGCCCTCAGTCCCTCACCCAGACTGGCCAGGCACCCCAGTGA
>NW_005871048.1:8678414-8738278 GCF_000147115.1 Myotis lucifugus
CCCCTGGTGGTCAGTGCTCTCCCACAGGGTGAGCTCTGCTCAGCCACAAGCCAGGCTGACAGCTGCCAGTACAGCGGTGGTGGTGGGAGCCTCTCCCGCCTCCTCAGCAGCACTAAGGATGTCTGACTGCAGCTTAGACCTGCTCCCCGCTGGCAAGTGGACATCCCCCGAGGCTTCCAAAGGGATGTCTGACTGCCAGCTTGGCCTGATCCCCCAGGGAGCGGGCCTAAGCCAGCAGGTGGACATCCTCCCGAGGGGTCCCAGACTGCAAGAGGGCATAGGCCGGGCTGAGGGACCCCCCAAGTGCACAAATTTTTGTGCGCTGGTCCTCTATTATTATATAAAATATTAAAACCTAACACATAGGAAATTTGATTCTTAAGACTGTGAAGTATGCACATGAAGACAAATATATATGCAAAATATAAGGCCTTCAGCATTAAAATAAAGTATATTTATTAAACATAGTTATGAATTCTTAAGATGAAAAACTGGTTTTCACAGATATACATCCACATACCCAAAAGTGAACTTGATTTTAAATTATACAAATAAAGATTATGTTATAAAAGTTCACTAAAAAGTGTACAAAATATAACCCTTTTGTCAGAATTCCTGCAACCAGAGCATCACACCAGGATACATGAAGATTGATACCATGAAAATGATTTCTACTTTCAGTTATAAGACCCAACTTCAATATTTATAAAAATTACTAAAGAATCATACTAATAGCTGATGCAATTTACTAAATTAGATACTTTGCTGAATTTGTAATAAGTTTTAAGTCACTATGAATGTCATAATTTGAATAGTTGACACTAAATCTCAAGGTTATATTATTTTTGTGTAAGAAATAATCACACTAAAAAAAAGACAAAAGAAAGAAAGAAAGAATTATACTAAAATAAAATTATTTTATAAATTTTGGAAATGGTACTTTTTCTTCTTAATCATAAATTATATCTCATATACCAGTTAATTTTATATTTCACCTGTTTGTAAAAAAAACATATGAAACTCTAAAACTGATAGAAGAAACATAAGGAAAAAGCTCCAGGACATAGGATCTGTCAATGATTTCTTGAATATGACACCAAAAGTACAGACAACCTACAAAAATAGACAAATTGGACTACATCCAACATTAGAACATCTGTGAAGCAAAGGAAACAATCTGAGAAGGCTAAAAAGGGCTAATTCCAATGTAACCCTGATATTTGGGGGGCTAACAATCAGAATCCATGCCAGCAAGCTCAGTGTACATTCTTGATAACCTATAATTAAGTCACTACCTCCTTCCTAGATACTGGTCTTGCAGAACCTGTTACAGAGGCCATAAAACTGAGAACAGTGCACTGCCCCGGAGGGAGGGTTATTAACGCTGGCGCCAGGCCAAACCATCAGATATGGCCTGGAGACCCCCAACACCTGGGGGCCTTCTTGCAAGGCCCGCAAAAAGGACTGGAAGCATAATCCATATTTGCGGGACAAAGACCACAGGGAGATATAAAAGAGAAGCCCCCTGCATGTTACTTTACTCAGATTTGGAAAGTTATTCCCTGAGTCTGCTGGCGTAAATAAACAGTGTCACTCCTTTTCTCTAAAGTGTCACTTGGTTTTTCTGTGGTCTTCTGCAACAAATCAAGCATAAAAAGGCAATCTATGAGTAAGAGGAAGTATTTGAAAATCATATATCTGATGTGGGGTTATTATCTAGAATATCTGAGGAACATCTATAGCTCAACAACAAAGAAACAACAATACTTTTTAAATAGGCAAAAAACTTGAACAGACAATTCTCCAAAGAAAATATACAAATGGCCAACAAGCATATAAAAAGAAGCTCGACATCACTAAATGAGAGAATTTGCAAATCACAACTATAATAAATGCAATTCACACCCAAGAATGGCCAATATTAAAAAAAAAATCAAAAATGACAAGGATGCAGAGAAATTGGAACCCTTGTACGCTCTGGAAAATGATTATGGAAAACAGTGTGGAGGTTCCTCAAAAAAATTAAAATAGAATTATCATAAGACCCAGCAATCCCACTTCTGAGTATATATCCAAAAGAATTGAAAGCAGTATGTTAAAGAGACATTTGTATACCCATGTTCATAGCAGCATTATTCACAATAACTAGGAATAGAAGCAACCTATGAATATCCATTGACAGTTGAAAGCATAAACAAAATGCAGTATATACATACAATGAAATATTGTGCAGCCTCAAAAAGAGAAGGAAATCCTGTCACATGGGTGGTATGGAATTTCAGTTTTGCAAGATGAAAAAGTTCCAGAAATCTGTTGCTCAAAATTGAATATACTTAAAACTACTGAACTGTACACTTAAAAATTATTAAGATGGGCCCTAACCGGTTTGGCTCAGTGGATAGAGCGTCGGCCTGCAGACTGAAGGGTCCCAGGTTCGATTCCGGTCAAGGGCATGTACCTTGGTTGCGGGCACATCCCCAGTAGGGGGTGTGCAGGAGGCAGCTGATCGATGTCTCTCTCTCATCGATGTTTCTAACTCTCTATCCCTCTCCCTTCTTCTCTGTAAAAATCAATAAAATATATTTTTAAAAAAATTATTAAGATGGTACATTTAATGTCATGTGCTTCATCACAATTTAAAATATATATATTATGCCTGAGTCCTAACTACAGAGAATATCATTTAATTTATCTGGCATGCAAACTGGACATTGAGATTTTTTTAAAGCCCCCGTCCTCACCACAGTGATTCATCACTGCTCTACAGGACCATGGGCCTGGTGTTGTCAGACCTTCTAATATTTTCAAGAAAATCTAGAACCATGATTTTTATGTAAACATTTGTGATTTTTTAATGCTATCAACTAATTTTTAAAATGCTATGCAAACCAAACAGCATTTACTGGCTCTAAGCTAGTGATGTCTAAGTTCCCTTTTAATTTAAAATGTCTGTGGATCAAAACTAAGTTTTGTGTGTTTCAGTAGCTGGCTCCTTACCAGGTGAGTCTGCTCTGACTTTGAAACTTCCCTCCATGGAGTGCTCATCAATAAACTGGGTCACTCTCCACATCGAGATGACACAAGAGGTCAATCAAGGCTATGAATCTTCAGCCCCATGTGGGTTATCATTTTGGTCAGTAAAATAGATTGGGGATCTTTGAACAGCTAGTTCAGGCAGAGAACCCTGTTGTTAAAGTTGAAGGTTACCCGGACTCCTAAATACATTTACCATTCAAAGGCTGAATTGCTTTGATGTAAGCAGGATTGGGGAAGGGGAAGTGAATGGCTGAGAACCATTTCCCATCCCATCAGGAGCTTTTTCTGTCCACAAAGCCTCTATGGAGGTTCAGAGGAAAAGCCTCAGGAGCTGGAGGAGGGACAGCAAGCTGAACCTCTGCATCCCCTGCTCCCAAACAGACCAGGGGCTGCTCTCCCTGCTCTTAACAGCTACACTGAGCGCCCACTTAAGCTTGTGTTCACAAAAGGGGTTCACCTGCTTTAAAAAACAGGAAAGTTAAAAACCCTGACCTAGATTAGGGTATTTAGTATGCTCATTCATTTTTCAGATGACACCAACAGAGATAAAACTAACTGAACAAATAGAAAATATAAGTACCAATGAATAGTGAAAAAATAGATGAGGAAAAGGTAGGACTCTGAGGCTGTCAAGCAAACTCAATAAAATGTTATTGTTAGAACAGAACTCCCGTTCAGGAAAGCGTAAGCAGAAGTCAGCGTGGGGATGTGAGATCCCAGCCCCCCAGCTTGCTTTCGGACCCTCCGTATGGAGCAGCACTCAGGCTGGGCTTCAGTGTCTGCAAAAGTGAGCAGCTTGTTTAGCAGTGAGGTTAATTAAAGGTCTAAATGTGAGGTTTTACATAAGCGTGAAGTAACCAAGATTATTCTGCCAAAATAAAAACACCAGGAAGAGATTTAATATTGAAAGGCAAAGGGTGCAAAGGCAGAAAAAGAAAAAAAAAATAAATAGATTAGATAAAAATGAAAAACTTTTGTGCATCAAAAGATGCTAGAAACAAGAAGAGGCTACCAATAGAATGGAAGAACATATTTGCAAATTATACAAATTATAAAGAACTTCTACAACTCAACACCAAAAAACCGGCAAAGGACTTAAATAAGAATTTCTCCAAAGAAAATACACAAATAGCCAATAAGCACATGAAAAGATGCTTTACAACACTAATCATTGGGGAAATATGAATCAAAACCACACTGAGATAGCAGTTCACATTTATTAGGATGGCTATTAGAGAGAGAGAGAGAGAGAGAGAGAGAGAGAGAGAGAGAGAGGAGAGAGAGGATAAGTATTGGTAAAGATGTGGAGAAATTGGAACTCTTGTGCAATGCTGGTGGGAAAATCATCTGAGAGATGCAAATCAAAACGACAATGCGGTACCATCTCACACATGTCAGAATGGCTATCATCAACAAATCAACAAATGACAAGTGCTGATGAGGATGTAGAGAAAAAGGAACCCTTGTGCACTGCTTGGTGGGAATGCAGATTGGTGCAGCCACTGTGGTGAACAGTATGGAGTTTCCTCAAAAAACTAAAAATGGAACTCCCATTTGACCCAGTGATCCCACTTCTAGGAATATATCCCAAGAAGCCAGAAACACCAATCAGAAAGGATATATGCACCCCTATGTTCATAGCCGCACAATTTACCATAGCTAAGATTTGGAAACTGCCTAAGTGCCCATCAGCAGATGAGTGGATTAAAAAACTTTGGTACATCTACATAATGGAATACTGTGCTGCAGTAAAAAAGAAGGAATTATTACCATTTGCAACATCATGGATGGAACTGCAGAGCATTATGCTAAGCAAAATAAGCCAGTCAGAGAAAGATAAATATCACATGATCTCACTCATTTGTGGGATATAATGAACAACATAAACTGATGAACAAAAACAGATCCAGAGACAGAGAAGCATTGATCAGACCGTCAAACCTCAGAGGGAAAGTAGGGGAGGGGGGGGATAAAGGGGAGAGATCAACCAAAGGACTTGTATGCAAGCATATAAGCCTAACCAATGGACACAGACACCAGGGGAATGAGGGCATGAGTGGGGGGGGGGCAATGGGGGGATAAGGACACATATGTAATACCTTAATCAATAAAGAAAAATTTTTTTAAAAAAATGCTGGTGGGAATGTGAAATAGTGAAGCTACTACAGAAAACATAGCAATTCCTCAAAAAATTAAAAATAGAATCACCATATGATCCAACAATTTCTCTTCTGGATATAGACCCAAAAGAATTGAAAGCAAGGACTTGAAAATATATTTGTCCACCCATCTTCATAGCAGCATTATTTGCAATAGCCAAAAGGTGGAAGCAACCCAAATAAGTGTTCATCAATGGTGAATGGATAAACAAAATATAGTATAGGTCATCCGCTTCTCCCTCAGGAAGGACATTGGTGGTGGGGAGAATATAACTACCATGTCTTCCAGTGCTTTGCCAAAACCTCAGATGTGTGACCTTCTGGCCAAGTGTCTGAGATTTCATATTGTTGGAGCCATCATTGTATCCTTGGAGGTTGCAGCTTCCTATGAGTTTGGTGTAGCTGAACCAAGAAAGAAGGCATATGCAGATTTCTACAAAAATGATTCCACGAAAGATTTTGAGGAGATGAGGAAGGCTGGTGTCTTTCAGAGTACAAAGTGATCTTAGAATGTAAAGAATTTCTTTGGGTTGAATTCTATGGAAGTTTGTCACTGACCTGTGTTCCTGAACTATGAAACATGAATATTTGAGCTAAGGAATAGTTTCTCTTGATAAATAAACAATGAAATACTATGGACAACAAAAAAATGTAGTACAAACAAACAATGGACTATTATGCAGCCTTAAAAGGGAAGGGAAGTCTGACACATGCTACAATATGGATGACTCTTGAAGACATTGTGGTAAAATAAGCCAGTCACAAAAGAACAAACATTGTATGATTCCATTTATATAAAATACCTAGAACATTCAGATTCATAGAGACAGAAAGTAGAATAGTAGTGCCAGGAGTTAGGGGAGAGAGGAAAGAGGAGTTACTATTTAACGGGTAAAGAGTTTTCATTTTTCAAGATGAAGAATTTCCTGGAGATTAATAGTAGTGATGGTTACACAATATGAATGCCACTGAACTGTAACCATTATGAAATTGTTAAAATGGTAAATTACATTTTATGTCTATTTTACCACAATTTAAAATATTTTAAAGACAAAGATTATGAGAATCATGAAAGCATGTTGGCCCACATGCTTAGTGAGTCTCATGAGACACCACCCCTAAGGACTTAACAAATTTCCTCTTCACAATATATTCCACTTTGTTTGGTAGATATGAGGATCTGTGATCAGCTCAGGGTGAACTCTGAGTGCACCTTCTATGGCAGGACTGATTATAAGGACTTTGACTTGGGGAAATCAATGGAAACAAGAAAGCAAGCTTAGAAAGACTGGTTGAGCAAAATGAGATGAATAAGATAAGTGAACATTTCAGGCCAAAAGGATTGTAGTGAACCTGATGATTCTCATACATTATTAGCAATGCAACTTATAACAGACACCAAACTACTTATCATAACAAGGCAGGTCAAAGTCAACTGGTACAGTTTGTGAGAAAGAAGTCTTTAAATGACTAACAGCACAAATGTATAGGTACTAGGGATTTTTATCAGACACTGAATGTAATATAGAGAAAAATTAAGAATTTCCTTCTGAAACATACAAAATTGCCTCATGGGTGCTAAAACAATACTATGGTTTAGGATAGCAATGATTTTACACATTTTGGAATACCGGTAGTTATGGCCCCACTTCCTCTGAAAAAAGTGAAGATTCATATTTTTTTCCATCATCTCTGCTTTAGAGGGCTATGGGAACCTCACACTTGCTTGGCATGGCCAGTGCCACTATTCAAAATGCTTAAAGGAATTGAAATACACTGGATAGTGAATACTGTAAAACTAACAATGAATAAAGGACATAACAAGTTTAATGCTCCCATGAATTGAGAATTAATAGCAAAATCACAACCAATAAGAGAGAATTCCAACAAAATAAGCTGGAAAAAGCTGAAAATAAATTTTAGTTACAAATGTAAAGAAGAGTTTTCAAGAAAACATTATGGCATTTAACCTTCTGTCAAGGTTTAAGCATATAAATTTTCAACTATTGAAACAACCAATTTCAAGAATAAATGCAAAGCTCCCAAGTTCCTGGTGGTGCTAGAGGTACAGCCCGGCCCTGCCTGAGGTGAGCAGTGAGGGAAGAAGATGAAGGTGTGGGGGTAAGAACAGCAGAAAGACACACGGGAGCTGCCAACAAACTCCTTCAGCAAGCAGCCCCCAACCCACTGGCAGCACAGTGGTAACCGCACACCTGCCCACAGAGCCTGAAGCACACAGCAGAAGGATGTACTGTGTCCAACGATATGCCAAGCCTCAAAAGCAAAGGTCTGTCCAAGTGGGCAAAATATAATCGACTTATGTGCTTTCCCTCTTTTTATTGAAGTTCCTCTTGGCCTCGAGTTGCTGAATGTCCACATCATAACAGCCATGCTCCATTTCCTAGAGATGGCCATTTCAGTGTTTGGGGTTTAGACAAATCCTTACCTGCATAATCTACTTCACAACAGCCATCCACGAGACCCACAGGACCATTGTTCCTCAGCATCTGGCCTTCTTTTTTTTTTTTTTTTAAATATATTTTATTGATTTTTTACAGAATGGAAGAGAGAGGGATAGAGAGTTAGAAACATCGATGAGAGAGAAACATCGACCAGCTGCCTCCTGCACATCTCCTACTGGGGATGTGCCCGCAACCAACGTACATGCCCTTGACCGGAATCGAACCCGGGACCTTTCAGTCCGCAGGCCGACGCTCTATCCACTGAGCCAAACCGGCTTCGGCTCATCTGGCCTTCTTAACCCCGCCTAGACAACTGCTATATTTTCTCCAAGACACGCCTATCAGTCCACAGGAGCAGTGCTTCTTGGGTGAGCAAGTGCTCACACTGTGTCTTGCCGATCCTGTTTCTCTTGAATAGAGCTCACTACGGCTTACTGCACTTCCTGTGTAGAATAGAAAGAGGAATAAAACCACATTTTTGTAATCAAAGCTATGGTTGTCCTTATGACATAGCAATAAAGGAGAATAAACCATTCACTGGCCACCAAGTCTCAAAAGATGACGTTAAATTGTCCAGCTTTATGTTTTAGTGGTCTTTTTTTATTGCGACATAATCAACTTAAATTTGATGAAACAGAGACAAGATTATGGGAACAGCAACTATTCCAACCCCTGAGAATGCCTGGACTTCTCATTATTTCATCAGTCTGAAAGTATATTAAGATGCAGGTCTATGAAATTCCATTTTTACCCAAATCAAGGACTTGCTCTCTTTTTCTCCAAACTTTTTAAAAGAAAACACAGATAATGTTGATACAGATTAGTCATGTGGAGTGGGGTGCTTTTTAATGCGATCCGGACCTGAGTCTCAGGTGTACCACCAGCTATGTAACCTGACATGAATTTGCCTCCCTGAGCCTTATTTTCCTGTCTGTAAAATGGTGCTGATAATGCTTACCTCGGATGCTTGTTGAGGGCATTATGTGGGGTAATGATGGCTGAATCCTTCATACAGACAGGCTCATGGTGTTTTCAAAATTAAAGGTAAAAGGGAGCTAGGCAATTTCTGCCTTATTCTACATGTTCTCAGGAAAAAGAGAAGGGTGGGGAGAGAAACTAAGAGAAGAAATATCACAGCACAAGGCACTGACATATCATAGATCTTGTAAAATATATAGCTATCTCCCTTCTAATAGAAACACAGAATAGATTAAAAGACCCATCTCATATAGAGAACAACCTGGTGGTTGCCAGAAGGGAGGAGGTTTGGGGGACCGGGTGAAAAAGATGAAGGGATTGAGAAGTACAGACTAGCAGTTACAAAACAGTCACAGGGATGTAACGTACAGCATAGGAAATACAATCATATTGTAATAACTATGTATGGTACCAGGTGGGCACTGGAAATATTGAGGAGAACACTTTGTAAAGTATATAATTGTCTAACCATTGTGCTATACACATGAAAATACAAAATAATATTTAATGTAACTGTAATTGAAAAAGTTAAAACAATAAAAATCTTTAAAAAAAGTAAAATACCCATCTCACAAAGTAGGCGTAGGCCTCCCACCCTAACATCAGGAGTCCAAAGGGTTTCGTTGTATTTAACTTGGACTTGTATTTAGACACATTCAGACTAGAAAATGAAATCATTGATCAAATTAAAAGGAATTTAAAGATGTCCCCTACCCCCAGACTCTAATATGTGGACTAAAGGATTTCCATATTTGTCTCCCCTTCCCACTCACTTTAGACTGGCATGTCTCACTAGGGAGTATTTATCCTATCTGCCTCCCTTCTATGTATGTTTGGGTGAGGAAAAAAAAGCATCTATTCATGTGTTGATCCAGTCTTTAGGTCCATTTCTCATTAGTTTTCCTCCCATCACATAAGAGAATGAAAGCTTCAGGCAAGCCTTGAGGAGTAAACTACAGCCAACTAGCAAATCCATAGCCAGTCCAAGGTCAGCAATATGCCAATGAACCCAGTGTTTATTTCTTGGATATTAGGAATGTTTGGTGTGAAAATGAAAAGGAGGGTTAATCAGTTAATGAATCTGGCAGAACAGCATCTGGAGGGCGAGGGAGGACAAGGCACTGAGTTCAGCAACCAAGGAGACATCATGGACAAACCAGGTCATTGCCTACAAGTTCCTTCTTCTCTCCACAAGTTTGAACTTCCTTTCTATCATTTAAGAGTACAACCCTTCCCAGCTCTGCAAGGCTTGAACGCCTCTAGTGAAATGCCAGCATAAGTGGAAATTTAGTAGCTTTCCACCGGCAGCACCTGTGCTGACAAATTGTACCAAGCTGCAGACAAGTTGAAGGCCTCATTGTGTTATAGACGGAACAGCTGGCCAGTCAGTGTTCATTAGCTGAATGGCTTCTGAAATCCCCGCTTGAGCTGGAAAGGAATCTCTGGAAAGGTAGTTAACTCTGAGCTTCCATGCAAGATCCATCTGTCATCTGAACAACTTTGTGGGAGGTGCCTGTTCTCTAGGCCGTGGCAACTGATAAGAAGATTGCCATCAGAAAGAGTGACGATGCTCCTCAATATATCCTTTCTGAGTGACAAAGAAAGTCTCTGTTGCCACTAGCTCAGGTTGTTAAACATCATCATACCCAGAACCAGAGTTATTTACCCAAAATCCTCCTTTAAAAAAGGAACACTAGGTTATTAACAATGAGGTTCAGTCCTGTTCCACTGAGAGGTGCTTCAGCTACCCATTTATGTTACCTATTGAGAATAGATATTCTAGGTCATTGTATCTACTACAGAAAGTCTGGGTTACAATAAATTACTCCCAGAATTATTCCAGTGGGTATAAGCATATATTATGGAGGTAGCATATTTTTCAAATTAAATGTTTTCTTTGTATGTATTGCCTGAAACATGCCCTAATTTCTCATGCAATTTTTAGTTATTAAAGTTCTTTAATTGAACTATTTCTTCTTTTTTATTCATACCCACTAACAATCCCTAACCCTAATCCCACCCTATTCCAGGGATTCACAGTAAAAGGGAATAAGATTGTACATAGACAGAGCATATGTTCACACGTGCTCTCCAAAACTAACAAACCACGTACTTGAAAATCAATAAAGATAAAAAGGGACCCCTCCACACTACATGACTACCTGATCTCACACTGATGTACTTCTACTCTCGGCCTTATCTTCCATTTCTAGATCCTTTCTCATCCTTTGGGAAAACCTGAACTTATCTTCTCAATGAGTAAATGAAAGGGTTTAACTCATCTCTATGTCTTCCTCCACAGCACAAATCTTGCATTTCCAAGTCCAGCTACTTGTCTGGACTCCCCCTAACTCCCTATGCTAAAGGGAAGGAAAAGTTGTTGTGTTTTAAATCCCATGAGAATGAAATTGGATGCAAAAAAGCTACCCAAACTGGCAGACTAGAGTAGACTGTTCTGAATTTACTCTTGGGGCAAAAGGATTTCTTCAAATGATGGTCATTTAAAATGATAATCTAATAGGAATGTAATTTAGCATCAGTTTAGGGAAAAACAAAGAACACTTTGTTTCCTACAGACACTTTACAACCTACAAACTGAGCCGGGTAAGGTTTGATATCAGCACAACATGATGACTCCAAGACTATTAGGAAGATTATGGATGACTTCATAACCTAAAACAGTGGCCTACAGTTCCTACCTATTACTGGTTCTAATGATCATCCCTGCATTTTAATGTTTTATCATTACTAAGCCATCAGACACTGGAGATAGTAATATGAAATTACATCCCACTATTATTTTTGAGCAACTAATAGTTCCCACTTGAATAAAATGAATTTATTTTATACCAAATGCAATAAGACAGACCTAGTGTGGAACTTCAGTGCTGCACTGTACTTGCTGGAAGTTGAGTTCATTAGATTCCTGGATGTCAGCACAACCCCAAGCTCCACCTCTCAGGCCTGCCATGGGCTACTATGTAATCACGCCTACGTGATCCAAAATCTCTTTACCTTGTTTTTTCTTTTTTTAGTTTGTTTGCTTTTTCTCCATTTGTAAAATGGCAATAATACAAGTTTTCCAAGTCAGGGACCTCATTTCAGGATTTATTTTTGAGTTATGTTCCTAGAAGTTCTAAAATCCTGCATAGTTGTTTCAGGTGTCCAACTGGTCCAAATTTTTTATTTCTAATGTATATTTTAACTCTGCGGGAATATACTCGAAAGCACTAACTCACATGTGTTATATATCAGATCTTTAACACATTTGGGTGAACCCTCTTCCAAAATATTGTATGGTTAACATTCTTGCCTGCAAACCTCAGTATAAAACTTCTACCAAATCTGTGCATATAAATGACCTTCCTTTAAAAATCTTACTAACTAAAAGCCAGTTTCTGGCTTCCTCTCATTTCCAAAGATGTGTAATCAAGTCCCCACATATGTGAAAGATTTTCCAAGGCCTACATTTTAAGCCAGTCCCTACTGGGCATGTGCAATACCTAGTCTCATTGTGGAACCTGTGGACAGGGTGCTAGTGGGACAGGAGAAACTGTTAAGGCCAGGTTATAAGGGCTGGTTAGGTGATGGCAGATTTTGCAATCATATTGGGGAATCATGCTGAATTTTCAGGGTGACAAATTTGGATTATAAAGGTTTAAATGAGACCCCACTCTGAATTTCATGCAACTAGATAGGATCTCAGACAGGTACAACTGAGGAGAATGAAGAATCCATGTTCTTTGAACATCTCCCAGACTAATGTCCCTTGGTATAATTTGCTAAGTACATATCCTTCAAGTTCATCACAGTAAACTGTATCTTTGATAAGATTTAAATAAGAGATCTCATTTTTCCCTTACCAATAATTCAGTTCTACAGTAGAGTGCCCCTCCCATTTATATGCTATGTGAGATGTGGACTCATTTACCTGGAGTACAGTCTTATCACCTAATGGTCAAATGTTCAATAACAAGTAAATTTCCAACAGGTAATGTCTTAATATTATCTATATATATAAAAAGACAGCAACTGGAACACTGTAATGACCAGAACGACAGGTCACTATGACACCCACTGCAGCCAGTGGCCCCTACCCCCAGCTGGCCCAACCCCTGATCACCGCCCCCCACCCCAATAGGGGGTGGGGCCAGCCAGCCAACAACCCACGGCCCCTCCCCAGGCTGCTGGCCCCTGATCGGCCCCATTTTGGGACAGGGCTGGCAGGGCTGGCTGGCCCACCACCCTCAGCCCCTCCCCATGGCTGGCCCCGCCCCTAATCAGTCCCCCTACCTCAAGCCCCACCCCTAATTGGCCCGCCAGCCAATCACCCATGGCTCCCCCTGGCTGGCCCGGCCCTGATCGGGCCCCAATTGGGGCAGCCCAGCCGGCCAACCTCCCACCATCACCTCCTCCTAACAGACCCGACCCCAATTCACCCAGATTGGAGCCAGGGTGGCAGGATCCCACCCGTGCACGAATTTGAGCACTGGGCCTCTAGTTGAATTATAAATCTTTTAGTACTTAAAAGTGTTGTGTGCTTCTTGTCTGACTTTGATGTTTGGGATAAAAATATAATCAGCAGATATTGTTGGTTATTCCCTTTTGAAATGGAATTTCCTACTGTACCTCTTTGGGTTTCTGGATAAATAACTGCAGAGTGTCCTTACAGCATACTACAGCCTGTTACCATTTTTCAAATATCTCTGTTGAATTAGTATGTTCATAATATATTTTTTACTTTGGAGTTCTACTAAATATTCTATTTTAAAAAATGAATCAATTGCTGGGGAAACATTTGAAACTACTATTTTGAAGATACAACCACTGATACTATTTGCAAACCATCCTGGTAGGAGAGCCAAAACATCGAATGTGTAGCCCAAGCTATATTTTGTCCAAGCTGTGAGTAGGCGTCACTAGCAAGAGAGGGAAACGTCTTACCTTGTGCCAATCCAACACACAGATGGAATAGCTCTCCCAAATCAAATCTGTGATAAATGCATGAAAATAGATAAAAAGGCTGGGAGATAAAATAAAATAAAATAAAATAAAGCTGAGAATTTGAGCTTCATCTGCACCAGAAATAATGTGAACAGGTCTCATGATGATCATATCATATTATCAATACTTTTTACAAATTTTAGGTGCTTCTGGCCTGGCTTTTATATTTACAACAAAGAATTAAAGCAGTTTTAAATGATTAGCTGTTATTACACATGGGTTCCAGCTATGCTCTTAACCCTCCTGTCCCATGCAATCCCTTCTTTTTGCCTCCATCCATTTGCCCCCTAGAAATGGGCTCCAAATTTAAAATCAAGTCACTCCTATCCATTGTGCAGTTATGATTTCCCAGTTAAAGTTGTCTTTAAGAATATCTATAAAGTACTTTTCCTTAAGAAAGAGCTTACACTTTGCATTTTTTCTTCTTATATATTTCAAGTAAGAGAACAAAGTGAGAAGAGTGGAGAGAAGCACTTTTTAGTACTCATTTTTAGTAACTACGAAATAAAGGAGAATGAATGACCACCGGTTCCCCATCAAGTTCATTTACACTTGATTACTAGCTATCAACTTAATCTAGTTTTCCTATGACACCAATCACTATTGTGTGCAGAAAACTGAATTCAGCAGGACTTGATTATTGCAAATGATGTTATAATTATTCTTAAATCATTAACTGTTTCTCTTAGGTTATTTTTTCATTAGCATTTCATATAACTGATGCCTACTCTTAGATGCTTAAAGTGAACACATTTAATTATAAAACAGTAGTGCCCTTATGCTTTTTGGTATCACTTCTACATTGCATAATTATTTAAACAGTACTGTAGCCAAATAATGCCTGTGAGAAATATGTTAACTCTAAAGGAAATCTAAGTTTTTCTATCATTTAATATCTTTAGATAAAAGACAACTTGACAACTTTTTTCCTCAGGAAAATGATTTCATATAGGTTCTCCCAGAATCAAACCCAGTAATAAACATTCCAGTTCAAATAGTTAATTTGAGAAATGGAAAAACCCCCAGTAGGAAAGTAAGAAAGTTGGATAGGAAAGAGAAGGCAGAAATAAAGAGTATGCTATTAGCTGGGGAATAGTGTGGGCAACTGTAGCTAATCCACAAAGAAACTAGGAAATGCAATTATCCCCTCTGAGAGCAAGAGGGATGGGGCATTATGTACTCACCCTCATCATTCATTGGCTGAGGAGACATTCATTCCCCTACTTCCTCCCTGCTGTCTGCACAGGCGGGGAAGACGTCTACAGCTTCAGAAGATCTTGGGCTGGAAAATGGCAGAACCTGCAGCTGGAAGCCTGCTAAGTGCACAAAAAAGTAAGGTCTTAGACATATGTGAGGGGCACTGAACGAGTTGCTGGTAGAAGACAAGTGGCTTAAACAAATTCAAAGTGTTTCACAAGTGATCTTAGCCGGAGTATAAAGAGTAAGAAATTTCTAAGCCTCAGATGCACTATTCTCTACCATTTGAAAAATGATTAATTACTGTTTGCCTTTACCTAACAGTTCCTGTTCGCCAGGTATTGCACTGAGTGCCAACATCCACGAGCTTATTTAACCTTCGCAACAATCCTGTTCTTATCATCACCAATTTACAGATGAGAAAGTTGAGCTCAGTGGGAGTAAGACACCAACCCAGGTCTCTCAGGTGCCAAAGTATATGGTTTTTCTGCCTCCCATTGCCTTCAAAGGAGCTTAGGTTAACAGATATATTTTCCTTAGCATGAGTTTATAATCAGCTCTGGAAATTCTATCTAAAGAACAGTCTACCACTTTCAGAGAAAGACCTTTTCATCATACTTTTGAAATTCCAGACTGTGTATAGTACCGAATATGGAGACAGTTCCCACCCTGGAGGCCCTGCCATTCCTGCAGCAGGGACTTTAGGAGATGCTCTTACTAGTATTTAGCACTTTGCACCTGCCCCATGTGGTCAGCACTTTCAAAGAGCTGCATGCTCCATGAGTTACAAAACTCGCTCTGCTCTGTCTCCTTTCCGTCTGACTCCCATTCCCACTGCCTGGTCTGGATGGGGAAGTTCCTTTTTCGCAGTCTCCTTCCAGTCTGACTATTATTTCCCCTCCTCCCATTCTATATTCCACCAAGTGGCAATTTTATTCTAAGATCTCCAGGTAGAATGTTAACATAGATTTTCACATCTGAGTATTACAACTTCAGAAAGCTAAAGTATAACCATTTTCTATAATGAACCAAAATTTAAATTTATTTTAATGTATTTTGGGGCAAAACAGTATTTCACACTGACTTGTAGTAGTTCCTTTTTAATTCTGATTCTCCAAATCATTCTTAAAACCTTCAAACTTTAAGTCCCTTAATGCTACCACCGCCCGTTTTCAATTATTTGCATCAGAGGAAGGGACTCTCATGGGGGAAAGCCTTCTATGTTATTTTTCCAGCTTAATTTCTAGACAAAAGCCTCAAAGTGATCGACAGGCAGAAGGAATGTGACTCCAAATAAGCCACAATCTAGGAAGACAGTCCAAGAATTAGCAACGAAGGTCAAACCCCAGTAAGAACACGGATGTTTTGTTGTAGTGACATTTCCCAGTAATTGGTAGTTTGTTAAAAATGACATTTCCAGAATCAAAAGGGATAGCGATGAAACACACCCAGAAATGGAAAGCAACAGGGAGCCTCAAACAGTAGCTGTTGGGAACTTATAAGTGGTACCAAGTGACTAGCAAAGATAAGCAGCATTATCACTGATGGGGGAGTTTTGTTGCTGTCAAACCACAAGGAGTTGGGGAGGGGGGGGTGTCTGCCATGATTTGGCTTTCTCCTTGCATTTTGTGGCACATGACAGTTCATCGGAAGGTTGACACAGGCACACACACACATATTGAGGAAAAAGAAACCTTCCGCAGCATCAATGTTTGAAAGAACCAAAGGTCTTTCGTCAATATTATTACAGGCTTCCTTCACATCCTGGAACCAGATCCACAGCAGAGTTTTACCTTCCTCAAGCAATATTGTGACAACTACATATGGTGCCAGGTGGGTACTTGTAACATCGGGAGAGCACTTTTTAAAGTATATGATTTTCTAACCATTATGCTGTACACCTGAAACTAATACAGAATAATATTGAATGGACACTGTAATTGAAAATTTTAAAAAGTAGAGCTAAAGAGGCTTCAAGAGTAGCTCCCTTCCCTGAACCAGGTCTAAATTGTCTTCTTTTAAAATAAACAAGAAAATAGCTATTTTAGGATACTAAGCAACTTAGTCCAATCTATACATCGACATGTATTGAACTTAATTCATATAGACACACTGAATTCATCTTTCTGATTTTCAGATTACTTCTCAAATGTCTGAGCATATACGGATCCCACATACACATATGCATACTCTTCGGGGGAAGAGAGGGTCTTGGAGAAATAAGGTCTTCAGCCATAAGTTTTAAGGTGAGTTAGATGTTCTCCTTTTTTAATAACTGCTTCAGAGGCACAAAGGTTTCCTGTGTCACCAATCATAACTGTGTTGCCTGTTTGGAGCAAGCATGGATGGCTTGGCCCTTCCTGTCCTCAGGAACAGCACTGTCTGCTGAGCCGGCACAGGTTTGGACCAGAGGGATTTCTTTGAAGAAATTTACAAGCAGTGCGTGTTCCCCACCTCTCACAATCTGAGGAATATAGCTCCTCACGTGCTGCAACTCATTTAATCATCATGGCTGTCCATTTCATCTTCTCCTGAGAAAGAAAGAAGCTATTAATTGTATGGGAAGTTCCCATAAAAAGGAATTTGACCACTGTTCTCTAGAATACCCTTTCATCCTCACAAGTTTGGGGCTCAAGCCGAGGAGAAGGTGAGTAGGACCAGGAGTTATGCAGCTGTGCTTTGGAAAGGCCTTTAACTGGTTCATGCTTCTAACGCCCTGACCAGGATTCATCAAACTCCTTTTTTTCTCTCTATCACTGTTATTTCCATTCAGGTGTTACCTGGGCCAGACCTCTTTTCTATTGTGATGGCCCTTTTAGGTCCTGAGGCAATTTAAAATAATGCAAAGTAAGATCTGCCTTGCAGAAACTTTGGAGAGTTCACTGGTTTCATGTTGCTCTTATTGGAACTATGGCATAGCATCCTCTAGTCTACCCTCAATTTAAAACAAACAAACAAACAAAAAAAAACACTCACTGCCCCACTTGATTCAGTGACCTATATCGTCCAGTGTGACAGTGGTACACACAGATGTTGAGCTTACTATATATATTGATGCCCAATTAAATTCACTCCATACACGTATGTACCTACATGACTTTTCTAAACACACATCTGATGAAGTCCTCCAATAAATACCTCTAATGAATCCCTACTGAAAAGGACAAAGTTTAAACTTGTTAATGTGGCCTAAAGAGCTCTGCCTGCCTTTCCTGACACAGCTCCTGTCACTCCCTCCCTCAGATTCCATGCCCCAGCCATATCAAAGAACAGGCACTGTTCCCTTCACCTTACGGAGAGAACTCTGTACATACTGGTCCCTCTGCCTGAAACTTTCTCCTTCCCCCCATCTTTGCCTGGGAAGGTCCTGGAAATGTTTTACTCTCTTACAGATCTCTAGGATTACTTCTTCTAAGAAGGTCCCGTGGATCACCCATCTCCAGCTGGGTTTAATTAATTGACCCTCCTGTTTGCACCCACAGAGACCCTACTTGCTCTATCAAATGACTTGTTTCCTATCTCATAATTGCCTACTTATTTATCAGGCTCTCTGACTGAACTATAAACTCTAACGTCTGAGAATTTGCCTGGCTGGTGTGGCTCAGTGTTTGAGCATCTATCTCTTTAACCCTCTCCCTTCCTCACTAAAATAAATAAATAAATAAATAAATAAATAAATAAATAAATAAATAAATAAATAACATTTTTAAAAATTAAAAAAAAGAATTTTTTTTCTTCACTATTGTATCTCAGAGGCTAACATGGTGCCTGACACATGACAGTAACTCAATAAATATCGATGGATGGATGGATGGATGGATGGATGGATGGATGGATGGATGGGAAGCTGGCCAGTTATATGAGGTCAATCCCTATTCCATCCCTCATTCTCTTATCTGCAACCCAAATTACAACCCAGTTCTTCTGGTGGTACTCCCTGGTCCTATAGCATCTGTGAAATTCAGCAACATCCTTCCCATCCCAGACACCACCACTTCAGACCATTTGTTCTCTTTGACTCTGGTAGTACCAGTGTTAGCTAAGTATGACAGTCTTCCCCTCCCACATATAAAACCTCTGAGTCAGGTACAGCAGCTTCCTTTCACACTGCTCTCACGGGCCACAGAATGGATGAAATTCCCTTTGCCCATGTCTGTGAGCAGCATCAAGTCTTTGGGGCCTGGGAAACCCATTGTCAGAAGTTCACGGCATTTCTATAGCCTCAGCCCTGTTCTCTCTTTTGGAGTGAAGGTCCAAAGAGCACATCAGAGATTTTTCTGGACCTCCATAGGTATAAACAAGCTCCACCCTTGAAACACAATCTGGATAAAACCAAATATAAAAGCCTGCATACTAAAGGAAGCCAACTTTAAACTCAGGCCCTTACCTGGTCTCCAGAAACATCTAAGCTTGGGTCTGTCTTTTTAAGACCAGATCATAATTCTGTGGACCACTAGAGCCTGATAATGCTTCCAGAAGGATAACAAAACTGTTTCTGTGTAAATGGGGACCTGGATCTTTCACATTGCTCCTGTTAAATCTCCCAGGACAACAAAACTTTACCCATAAAGGGTAAAAGCTACGTTAGCCCCAAGTTTCACAAACCTCCTCATCTCTTGTCAGTCATCTGCAGTTAATTCCAGGAAGACTTCATTTGGCATTGGAAACATGGTTGTCAGGATGACACTGACTTTGGGACTCCCCTTGAATATAGGCTTCCAGACCTACTAAAAAGACCTCAGCAAAGTCCAAGGAAATAATTGCAGTTGAGAATTGGCCATGGTTTCTGACCTACATCTATAAAGGATTTCACACTACCCAGAGCCAGTGTGTACCACCCCTTAACTGTCTCCATCATGGCTCAACAGCAGGGTTGTCAGATTTAGTCAATAAAATAAAAACAGCCGAAACCAGTTTGGCTCAGTGGATAGAGCGTCGGCCTGCGGACTGAAGGGTCCCAGGTTCGATTCCGGTCGAGGGCATGTACCTGGGTTGCGGGCACATCCCCAGTGGGAGATGTGCAGGAGGCAGCTGATCGATGTCTCTCTCATCGATGTTTCTAACTCTCTATCTCTCTCCCTTCCTCTCTGTAAAAAATCAATAAAAAAATATTTTAAAAAAAATAAAATAAAATAAAATAAAAACAGGATACCCAATTAAATTTGCAGTTCATGTAAATATAAATAAATACTTATTTTTAGTATAAGTGAATCCTAAGCAATATTTGGGGTATACTTATATTAAATATGTATTTTTGATTTTTCAGATATTCAAATTTAAACCTTCAATATTTTATTGGCCAACCCAACTAATCAGAATGATGGAGACTCATAAGGATCCCAGAGATGCCTGAGAATCCTTGACTTCTATTTACACACCCTGAATAACGAGCATGAACTTTCCTCTCCAATTAATTAGCTATAATAAAATGTATCCTCAAGTTTAGGTCTTTTCCTACTTGTCATTGTCACTATCTTCTTTATTTTAAATAGATATTTATTTGCTCCAATCTTGATCAGTCATCAAAAAGAATTTGAAAGTTTATTAGATTAAGGGAGAACAACATGTATCTGAAAAATAAAGAGAACTGCCTGGTGTTTAGTGAAAACCTATTAGGAAGCTTGAAAAAGCCAAACTTAATAAGCAAACCTCTCCAAGGATATTTTCATAACTTGATATGCTCCCACACTCTGAAAATATTATTGCATCAAGAATGTAGAACTGCAAACCAAACTGAAGGCTTCTTTATGACTCTGTTAAGTTGGGAATGCTCCGGTGCTCATAAGCGAGCTGAGTACCTGCTCTGGGGACCTTGGCAGTTGATGGAGCTCTTCCAAATGCCTAGGGTAGAAAGAGCAAATTTTCTATGGGTACCCACCTTGGCCCCAATAAGATTTGCTACACTCCGCGTAGTAGACAACTTTAAGTACTTTCTACATATTTTCTTTTTCCTGTTACTATTTGGACTATATCCTAGACTTGATGTTACATAAACTGAATTCAAGAAGCTATTTTTAAAAGTTGGTAGGAAGTCTTGAATCTTGTAGTCCCTGACTTACCTTCATCCAGCTGCATAAGGGTTTTTAAAATAGCAATGTAGTTAGCCCATACAGCCATCCCATGGTAGTTTTAGAAATGTAAAAATGTATCATGATATTTAAAGGTTTTAGTGGAAAAATCATCAAGTCTCCCAGATGGAGGTAACAGAGCAAAGAGATTAAATGTATGGATTTTGACTTGCTCTAAGGTCTCAGGCAAGTCACTTGGCCTCTGGATATTTATGTGTATTTTATCTGCACTTACCTGTCACATGGGGTTTATAGTTGTACCTGACCCATTAGTATGTTGTGAGAATTATAAATGATAATTGTATATACAGCCATTACAAGAGTACCTGACACAGAGTAAGCACTCAGCAGATATTCACTACCAGCTACTGGAAATACTTCTCCATGAGGAGGATGGCATATACACACCTTTTTTTCCCATATAGGTCACCTCCAATATCCTGTTATTCTATGGTTCACCCTCCTCATTGAGTCACCCACTCAATGTGGGGGGAAAAAGGTGTGTATGTGCATAGAAAAATGTCTGAAAGCTTATATACCAGATGGCTAATCACATTAACAGAGGATTGGAATAAATTGGGGAAGGAATAAAGAAAACTTGTTTTATTCCTCTTCTAAATTATTTGATTTTGACGCTGAGACATCTCATATAATGTTTGTGTAATTTTTAAAATATGGCAGGATAAATGTTTTGAAGTTTTCCTGCTATGTCTGTGTTGTTATTTTGGAATTGTTGGTATTTCTTGCTATCTTTGGATCTACACCCATTGAATCAGCAGGCCATTCTGGAGGGAGGAGACTAGAGCAGAGATGAAGTGAGAGAAAATTGGAACAACTCACAATGACCCTATATTGGGGAAGGATATGATGAGGCAAACATCCTACCCTTGTGATAACAAGGATTCTTTTGGCGGAGGATGGAGGGAGATTGGAGGTGGCTGGACAAGAGGATCTACTAGCAGGGAACACACACACAAATGCAGAGCAAACTCCCTGAGATCATTCTGTTTGCCTCCATGCAAGCATGTGTCTCCAGTGACCAGCATTTCACCCATGACTTCCAGCAAGAGAGTACCAGGAGGCCCATCTGACTTATTCTATCTCCACTATGGCAGGACATTTATAAACCTCTGAGTTGTGAGATGGTTCAGATACTTAGAGGGTGATGGTGGGGGATCACAGAGAGCCCCTGAACCTGCACTTGGTGGGAACAAACAGAACCAGTTCAGAACTCCCCTGGGCCAGAGGTTTTCTGCACATACTGGTAGAACAATTTGAAGATTTATATGGGCCAGATACACCTCATTGAACTTGGACTCTCTTAGTACTTGATATGAGTACACTGTACAGTAACTTCAGGCATGAATAAATTCCACATCTACTCTCATATACTGCAGGCTAGTGTGATCTGGTCCCAGCTGACCCCAAGGTTGCAGAACAACAAAGTTCCTGCAAGGTTCCAAGAGTTGTGCCCACATTGACTTAGGACACAGACAGCTCATCCTGTGACATGCTATTGGCATCTGCCTCATAGAGTCATTCTGTGGACTAACTAAATAGTTCATACAAATGCTTGGAAGAATGCTTGGCTCATGATGCTTTCTCAGTAACTAATAGCTAATTTTATTATCATATTTCTCCTCCTTATTTAGAGAGAATTAAAGATTAAATTCTCATGACCCCTTAAAACAGGTTAAATAGTTTTTCTATTGATAATGATTCTGACTCCGGGTGTAAGAAATCATCAAAATCTACAGTGAAAAAAACAGGGGGCTTTAAAATCTTGAGGATAAAGTAGAGTGCCTCAAAGATGGAAGAACTTGGCCAAGAGATTCAAAAGAATATTCCCAGTAATGACAAGAGAAAGTACTGGGGGCCCAGAACAGCAGTGTTTGGGTCAGATTTTGGCAGCGCCGTGATGAGGCCAGGAAATTGCATAGTGGAATGACAACTGAGAAACCTATAAAGGGAACCCAAGTTTCTACACTTACAGGCTGCTCCAAAAAGCAAGGCAGAAACAGCTAAAATCAGTCAGACCTAATGCAATTATGCAACTCTGCTGAACTTGTCTGGATTTGTAACTAGAGCTCATAGTGCCCTTTCAACTTTATCTCCACCTCCAATGTATCACAACCATAAACACACACAACACACACCCCTTGGTACAGATTAAAAACTGATAAATGGAACCATTGCCTAAAGTGTTTTATGTGGAGTTTTCTTCCAATTTTTGGTGGGTTTTTTTGTTTATTTGTTTGTTTGTTTGGTTGGTTTTCTATTCATGTGGATTTTAAGACACCTTTACCCCATGACTTTTACCTAAATCATCTTTCTTGGATGGGAATCCAAAGCTCAATTTAGGCAGTTGTCCAGGGACTAGAATTTGCTGGGAGGTATTCTTGGTATGAGCTTTATTCTTAGAAGGCTTTGAAACTCAACTGCAGGTCTCTGTGGGCCTATTTCTGTGGGTTGCCAGACAGGGAAGCTTCCAGAATTACAAGAATACCTGTTAGGTTATTCTTTTTCAATAAATATTTTCTAAATTGTGAGGAATAAGCTCTAAATGTTTGTGAGGAAATTAGGGAGGGAGATTGAAAAATTACCGATATGGGAAAATAAGGGGGTCAGGATATAGAGAAATAAGAAAAGGACCTTAAAAAAAAGAGAAAGAGAAAGAAAAAGAAAAGTTTTCTAATGGGTTATTCTGAAGCTACAAAATTAGAAGGATTATTGATGTGTGAATACTATGGCATAAAGTGATAGACTTTATAAGGAGTTGCTGAGAATATGGTGAGAAGCATGTTTATCAAATTATAAATTCACTGCAATGGCATATTAGGGGGACATTGGGGAGTGGCAGTAAATGCTGGTGAGATGATAGTAGCAGGTGGAAAGTTGTTACAGGGGAAGATCAGTCTTGCAGAGTGTATGTCAGAGATGCACCAGTGTGAGCAGCAATGAGATAATGGGGGGTCCATGCTTCCTTCATTGAGTGAACTCAGTCCCACTGGCCAGCCTATAAACAAGCAGGACTACCCTAGCCGGTTTGGCTCAGTGGATAGAGTGCTGGTCTGCGGACTGAAGGGTCCCAGGTTCGATTCAGGTCAAGGGCAACATGCCCAGGTTGTGGGCTCAAACCCATTAGGGGGCATGCAGGAGGCAGCCGATCAGTGATTCTCTCTCATCATTGATGTTTCTATCTCTCTCTCCCTCTCTCTTCCTCTCTGAAATCAATAAACATATATTTTAAAAAAAACAAGCAGGACTTCAGGAAATGCGTGAGGCACTAGAGCTAGATTTCCATCATCAAGACTCAAACCATCTCTTCAAACTCACCTCTCCTTCCAGAGCTTCGTTTGGCTGTCTTTGTGACCCTCAAGCTGTGGACTAATATCACATAGCAAGATCGGTCATTAGTGTCCCTGGTCCCCCAGCTATCATGCTTTACATCATTGGGGTACTGAAGGCAGTGGCCAAACAATGGGAAACAAAAGTGTCTGAACAAGAAGAGATAATGAAAAAGCAGCAGCATCTGTGACAGTGTGGCCCAAGTCAGCTGTGTGTTCCTGGCATCACCTTAATTATGAACATCTTTTAGGAAGAAGTTCTCAGGAGGCAGAGCTTGGCTATCTAAATTCTCTGCGCCCTCACAGTCCCACTCAGTGACCTCAATAACAGCTTCGGTCCCCAACATCTTTCTGTGTCTACTCATAGGTTTTGGATTCTCCTTTCCTCCACATTTCTCTTGAGGTGGCCAAGGCGGAAGCAGGGCAGCTCAGGCCAGCCCAAACTCCCCTGGGATCCCAACAGGATACCCAGCATCAACCTCCTGCCTTCTGGGAAGTTCCATAGATGTTCCCATTTGGGGGACTTTTCATTTCATCTGTGCTTCAAATTGCTGGCTGGAGGTGGCCTGTTGGCAGGTGGCTAAAGGTAAGCAGCAATCCTTTCAGACAGCCTGGCCCTTCTTGACTATCAGGAGAAGTCTTCAGGGGTGTTCTAGGGAATGCTTTTTATTCTAGAAAAAATATGGAAACAATCCAACTGTCCAATAAAGCTTGAATGAAAAATGAATGGTGCCATATGCATATGATGGTATAATAGCAAAGAGTTAAAAATGAGAGACCTAGATCTACATGAATTGGCATGGATAAATCTTGAAAACACAATACTGATTGAAAGAAAATAAGATGCGACATTTCTCATAGTGATATTTTTTTCTGATATATTGCTTCAGGCAAGGGGAAAAAATAAACAAATGGAACTACAAACTAAAAACTTTTTGCACAGCAAAGGAACTATAAAAAAAGAAAATAAGATGCAAGATGTTAGATTATGACAACAGTTATGTAAATATTTAAAACAATTCTACATATTGCTTATGGGTGCATATATATAAATATATATGCAAGAAAATAATTAAAATATGGCCTGAATACTTGCAAATCTTTGATGTTGGTTATCTCTGGGGAGGGAAGAAATCTTTAAAAAAAAAGTGCAGAAAAAGTTATTATGTGTTTTAAATGTATCTATAAAATGCATTATAATGAACTAAATTTATCCACAGAATATATTATTTACATGTAATATCATCACTTATCTAGGAAACTCTAAGGAATCCACACATAAACAAGTAGGAACTAATAACATAGTCAACAAGGCCAATGGATACAAGATCAACAAATGTTTTAAATCAATCAAGTTCCTCTACATTAATAATAATAAAATAAAAAATGTAAGAGAAAATAAGAAAAAATATATTACTTAAAATAGTAACAAGAGCTATATAAACTTTTAGAGGTAAGCATATGTAAAAGTGAATATACCTAACAGTATGACTAATTAAATTGTGCCCAACTCAAGGTTAAAAAATATACCATTCAACATGTTAACTTTATGGACCTCTTACTTTATGAGAAAAGACCCTCTTCTCAAATAGCAGATCAATAAAGGAGAGTGACTCTTAAGAAACAGTCTTTTAAAGCTCAGCTAGTCCAAGCCTCTTGGTTACACAGAAGGAAGTTGAGCTCAGATTAAGTAACTTAGTCAAGGGCCTGTTCTTACTTGAAGACTAGCAGTTTGCACTAATTCATAAGCCAAAATCAAATTCAGTGCCTTGAAATAAAAGTAAAAAAAAGAATCCCTACAGAGAACAATCATGGAGAGTTACTCAACCTTAAGTAGAGAAATAGCCATGACAAAACTCCGGATATTGAGGGAAAATTGAAGTGCAGAGTTTAAGATGTCCATAACCCAGATGGAAACTGGAAACCATTTAAAATATTTTATCGAACATTAATGATACCCACTGAGTATATAGAAGAAATGCAACCTGGTTAACAGGGAAAGTCACAAGACAGTTGCAGAAGAAAGGGGGAATCTTTCTCAAAGTGTCCATCAATAAAAGAATAGATAAATTATACTTATCTAAAAAAGTGGGATGGATCTATATTAAAGATTTGTATTGAATATCTATAATAAAGACATTAAAAGAGCTCCAATAAAAATGTTAATTTTAGGATATGATATGGTATAATTTATGAACCAAAAATCTCTATAAAACTAGATATCTATCATCAACGAAACACTATATATGGAAATGCATGGACCAAAGGTCTTGAAATCAAACAGCTAATAATAAATCTCTCTGCAGAAGGAAACAGGCTTGGGAGTGGGGTTGGAGTATTATGAAAAGAGACTTTTATTTTACTTCAATATTGAGTTTTTAATGAAGAGAACATTTCTGTATTACTCCTAAATTTCAAAAACATGTAACTGGATAATACTATGAAAAAATGAACTGGCATATTTTTTATTTTTTCTCTTTGCTCCTAGATTTCCCCGCTAGCTTGGTATTTTGAGTTCATTGCATTAGGAAGGTAAAGACCCAGCTCAAATAAGGGAGAAAAAAGAAAAATTCTTGGCTTTAAAAGCAGAAGCCCACAGCAGAACAAGAGAGATTTATGTGAACAAATAATAAATCTCACCTCGATTATAAAAAGTATTCCTTGAACTGGGAGGTAAGAAAGAGGTGGATCGGGGGGAGACGTGTATTGAGGGAGAGAGATCGGTGTGGCCAGGGATAAGTTATATCAGTGTGGTCAGTGTGCTTTAGGGACATTATGACCAGGATCAGAGTCCGTATCTAGAGCAGTGGTTCTCAACCTCTGGCCCTTTAAATACATTTCCTCATGTTGTGACCCAACCATAAAATTATTTTCGTTGCTACTTCATAACTGTAATGTTGCTACTGTTATGCATCGTAATGTAAATGTCTGATATGCAGGATGGTCTTAGGCAACCCCTGTGAAAGGGTTGTTTGACCGCTAAAGGGGTCTCGACCCACAGGTTGAGAACCGCTGATCTAGAGACTATCCAGCCTGCATTTGACCGCTGGCTCCAGTTTCCACTCCCAAACTCAGACACTTGCAGACTCCAAGAGTGAGTGAGTGTAAGTCAGGAGGGTCACACCCAGCTGCAAGGGTTGTGGCCAGTCCCCATTTGTGAGAAATCCCCGTCTATCTTCATTTTCTGCTCTAGTTCATTTAGGCTGATTTCAGGGTGGGGAGTAGAGTTACATCTACTTTATTAGAATCCTAACCAACAGTTTAAAGATGAGCATACGTATGGTTTCAAACTGCTCTGAAATGCCTTATTCTGAGCAGAGATTCAAAGTCTTATTAAAAATTTGTCTTGTCAGTGGCCCCAGTGAGATGATCTGGTGTGACAGACATGTACAGTCATCTTAGAAAAGCTTTGGAGCCAAAGGCCTTGATTCCCACTTCATGGTCAATGCAGTTCTTCCTGCAACACTATGAATCCTACCTACAGGCCCTCAGGTAACACCCTCCATGTTTTACAGGGAAGTCTCTATTCCAGCAGGATCCACAGTGAGAATCCTCATTGTATAACCAATATCCTACCAATTTATGGGGAATAACCCTTAGGTGTTTGAAGCAGTCAGTGGAAGAGAAAAGTCAAATAACATACCAAGGAAAGGAGAGGAAATGATGAAGACTTAGGAAAACAAGGGAAAAGAGATATTCTTGGTAGACTCAACAGCGGGTGAAAAGGAACGAAGGTGAAGATTGCAGAGTACACAGAGGTGGTCAAGAGTGAGTATGAAAGGGTAGCTAGCACAGGCCTCAAATTCTGAACTCCTTGGAATGAGAGTTAAAGGTGGAACTAGGCATCTTGAGGCAAGAGATTTGTGTATATAGATGATATCCCCGAGGGAGAGGCTGGGAAGCATGAAACCAGTTAGGAAGCTGGTTTATTATTATTGCCAAAATAATAATGGCAACACCAGATCACTGGAACCATCGTTCATTCAATAAAGCCCCGAAAACAGAATGGAGTTTTCTCAAAAAATTAAAAATGGAACTCCCATTTGACCCAATAATCCTACTTCTAGGAATATATCCCAAGAAATCAGAAACACCAGTCAGAAAGGACATAATGCATCCCTATGTTCATAGCAGCACAATTTACAATAGCTAAGATTTGGAAACAGCCTAAGTGCCCATCAGCAGATGAGTGGATTAGAAAACTGTGGTACATCTACACAATGAAATACTACGCTGCTGTAAAAAAGAATTCTTACCATTTACAAAAGCATGGATGGACCTAGAGAGCAATACAGTAGGTCCTCGGGTTACGTAGGAGATCCGTTCCTATGGCGCGACGTAACATGATTTTCGCCGTAAGTTGGAACCCACCTACATAAGCACCTACATCACTCACATGGAGCACATACACAGCAGTAATGAAGTGAAACAGTAAAAAAAATGTAAAAGAAAGATAACAATTCCTGACCTTTACTTGTAGTAAATAATAAAAAACATAAAGCACATATGTAAATACGTCAAAATGAAAGAATTTTTTTTTTTTATAAATAAGTGGGAGATGGCGACGTAACGACGAAACGACCTACATCGAGTCCGACGTAACCCGAGGACTGCCTGTATGCTAAGCGAAATAAGCCAGTCGGAGAAAGATAAGTATCATATGATCTCACTCACTTATGGAATATAATAAACAACATAAACTGATGAACAAAAATAGATCCAGAGACGTAGAAGCATTGAACAGATCATTAAACCTCAGAGGAAAGGCAGGGGATGGTGAGTGGGGTGGGGGATGGGATAAAAGATCAAACAAAGGACTTGTATGCATGCATATTAGCATAACCAATGGTCACAGACAATAGGGGGGTGAGGGCTTGTGCTGGGGGGAGCGGGAGAGCAGGCTGGGAGAGGTGAATGGGGGGGAAAGGAGACTTATGTAATACTTTCAACAATAAAGAATTTTTAAAAATAAATTAAATAAACAAATAAAGCCCCATGGAAGATTCCCTACACATCCTGAAAAAATATCCATGGGATTTTGGAATTAGACTTTATTCTGCTTAAACTGGCAAAAATCTCAGAACTTCCAATTATTTCCTTCTAATTCCATCAATCTTTCCAAGGCCTGGCTTTGGCTCCCTATTCAGATTAGGAATACACATTATTCCCCCCTCACCTTTTGGACTGTGGACAGCTTCATGCATTGAAATGTCCTCAGTGCCTCCTAGATGCCTTGAGCTCCAGTGGGTGGTAGAAGTGGTGTGAAGATGAAGTTCAGAGGTGACAGGATCAAAAGCTTGAGAGGCTAGAATGAGAATTTATTTAGAAGTTATAATATTAACGTCAGAAATGGAAATATTAGAGCTCATTGGCGCAAACTGCTAACGCAGCAATCTCCTCCCCAAATTCCTGATTGTGGTCAGATGGCTTCTTTTTGAACTTTGTAACAAAGTGTCACCATCTCAGGAGGACCCTGTTCCATGGACAGCTTCAAGACTGAGAAATTTCTCCTTTGTCTTGGGGTTTCCTTGTGAAGCCACAAATAACAGTCAGTCCTTTGTCCAGGCCAGGTCTAGGGAGGCATGCAAACCGCCTTCCAGTCCTCTGAAGTTCCCCTTCCCAGTGTTTTAAATTAGGACCCATTAGACCTGGTTTCCACAGCTCCCGCTACTTTCCAAATGCTTCATCTGAACTCAGTGTAGCTGTTGTGGTGCCTGTGAAATGTGGTTTCCAGCCTTGGAAAACAGTCACGCAGAAGCCTAATCAATCCCAGGAGACTGGATACTATTGCTTCTGGAAAAGGATGGTGGATATCTTTGGTGTTTATGGAAAACCTCATTCACAAACCACTAGAGAGACAGATGTAGATGATAGATGATAGATAGATGATGGATAGATAAAATAGCTAGATTAATTTAAGTAAAGAATATATCCACTAGGTATAGTGCCAGGTGGGTAGTAGATATATCGGGGGGAACACTTTGTAAAGTATATGATTGTCTAATCACTATGCTGTACACCTAAAACTAATACAGAATAATATTGAATTTAAACTGTAATTAAAAATAAAAATTTTAAATATTAAAACAAAATTTTTTTTAATTAAAAAAATTTATCCAGGAAAGTTTTGCGAAACAGCCTTTATTACATATGATGTTTATGTGTTAGATTGAGTACTGGTCCCTTCATCTTCCTTCATACCACTGGCATTCTGTCTGCTACTATCTCCAGGGTCCTATCTTCTCCCTGGAAGTGAGAAAACAAAAGAGGCAGAAGAGGAAAAGACAAGAAGCCATATGGACTCTATTAGTCAATTACCCTCCATTTTGTCTTAAAGCTCAGAGGCCACACGTACCACAATGAGTTTGTTTCCAGATCAACTACAGCAAAATAAAGGTTCTAGATTTCCAGATCACTTATTACTGACCTCATTTTCATGTATTTCTGTCTACACTTTCCACTCTCTCCCAAGGGACTCTGTCCACAGGCCATAGTTAGATCCCAGCTCAAGCCAAAGACTCTCAGCCCTGAAACCTCTGGTCCTGCTGAGCCCCCTGTCATTTCTTCAGACCACTCCTGGCCCTGGAGGGGCTGCTGGTGGTATTTCTTCTTAAGTGAGGTCCATCATGGAGACTCTGGGAGAACCCCTGTCAGAATTCTCCACTTTCTCAATAAGTAAATGGAGATCAACTCCCTGGAAGCGTTGGGTATGCCACAAGTTGGTGCAGCTCCAGCGGCACCAGGTAACCCAGTGCAGGCCCTTCCCTCAGGTTCCTCTGGGCCTTCATGACGTAGGCTCAGAAGGCTGTGCCAGCCTCAGGCCTTACCTCTCCCAAGAGGAGGCCGCACCGTCTTCCAGGATCTTCTGGCCCAGGAGTCTCAGTTGCTGTGAGGAAACCAACACAGAGGGAGACGCTTCTTAGTTAAAGAAGAAAGGTGCTCTGTTAGCCCTTGGAAATCCTCAGAACTTCCTGCAGCAGCTGAAACACTCGCGATAAATTCTCACTTACAGTCAGGACTTAATTAAATGCCTGGGCAAGAAGCAATGGGCCCAGTTTCCAATCACCACCACTCCGACCCCACCCTTCAGCTGTTCCCTGTTCTGATATAGCCCCTAACTCTCTCTAAATGAGGCAGAGGCCTGGATTGGAGAGAGGACTGGCTTGGAGAAGGCACAGCTCCCTCAGCAGACCCAGCCCCTGCTCACTTCCTGTCCTTTGGAGAATGAAACATACAACCTGGACATGGGCTCCAGGACCTCCTCAAGCCAAGGTCTTACCCTGTGGGCTGCTCCTCCACAGTCTGTTTTTCTTCTTGCTTCTCTTTCTTTTCATTCTTCTTCACCTCCTCCTCCTTCTTCTCCCGGATGCTCTCCGATTCCACATTGCTTCTCAGCTGAGCCATGGTGAGATGAAAGACGTGACAGCTGAAGCCCTCCCTGATCCCAAACTGCACATGCTCCTTGAGGATCTCCAAGGTGGGGAAGACCCGGCAGCAGGCCATGCACCTGAAGCCAGTCTCCATTGTAACCAGCCAGTCAGGTGTCTTGGCCCTGGGTCTCTCCTCAAATGTGGGCAACCCTGGTGGACTGTCTGGCTCTGCTCGTTCTTCATGCTCTTTCACCTCCCTGCTGGGCTCAGATAGGAGTTTTCTGGTGGACACGTCAGAGGGGGCTGTACCTACCAGCACGTCCTCAGGAAGTTTCACTTCTTCCATCCTTGGCTTCTTTTTTAGTGACTCTGAGGTTTCCTCTGTCTCCCAGGAGATAGCCACACCCTTTTTCACTTGTACTTGCATGTAGTATATTTTCATGCCCCTTTCCTCTTTGTTTATATACTGAGAGATCGCACAGGTCTTATAGGATGAAGGGGACGATAAGGAGACACGTGGTAAGAGGGGAACAGCCTCCTCTTGTTCCTTAATCTGGGCTAGGGTTGATCTAAACTGGGCACTCTCTTGATGTAATCTCCGGATTCCTGGGAAAGGAAATTAGAAACATAAGAATATGTGTGGGGCACGCGGACCCTGAGGACCCAAGTATGAATATGCAGGATATAGGAGAAAGGTACTATGATGTGATGTAGTTGTGTGATGAGCTTGGTGTTTGTTGTTTATATTGTGGGTAGTATATCTGGTGTCATCTGTGGGCTTCTGATTTGTGTGTATAGGGATATTGGAGGGGTGCCTGTATATAGCGGTGTGGAGTACGGTGGTGAGGGCTGTGATATGTGGGATGTTGTTGGGGGGTGTGCTATGAGAGGGATGTGAGTTTGTGTTATTATTGCTGTGATATTTGTGGAATGTGGGCTGTGATGTAGGAGAATGGCATTGTGGGTCATGTGATTGGGTTTTGTGTGTGTGCTAAGAATGGATATCATGGAGTGTCGTTGTATGTGTGAGGTGTGAGGGCCTGGGCTGAAGAACTCTGTCCTTCTCTGGAAGCAAAGACAAAGCTTACATGTTCCTCTGAAGGTGCTTAATCTGGTCCCTCTGCCTATACCTCAAGCCCAGACCTTTCTGGCCCTACTCCGTTACTTCCCCACTGTGGCTGCACCAGGGCTCACCCTCTCCTGTCATGAGCTCATATCCAAGATCTCCTAACCATTCTGCCATCCTCCCTGGGCTCCTTCACAGAGCCCTGATCATCTCCGATTGCCCTAGGTCTCCTCTGAGGTTCATGCTTGGCTCTGTGTGCCTCCTGCCATGCACCCAAGGAGGCCCACACTCTTACCACTATGGATGAACTTGAGTGGGGAAGAAACACAGGTGAAGTATTCAGAGGCAGAGGAGATCTCCCCTACCCCTGGGTCACAGTCTCTGGCCACCTCGGTTGATCCAAGCTGAAGGGCATCCTTTTGTGACTTCGAGATTCCTGAGGAAGGTAAAAAAAGCCTCAGAGATATGTTTGTGAATCATTAATCTGTCCAACAAATGTTTATTGAGTGGCTGGCTTTTGTCAGGTGCAGTGAATATACATGGCTTAGACTCTGATTCTCAGTGGTTATTCCAGTATTTAGTTATAATGAACAATTACTTTGTTAGTATCTTGTTAGGATGTAGGCCTGAGTGGTAACTGTGAATATGTCAGAAGTGTGAGAGTGATGTGTATCACCTAAACCTTTTTGTTGTTGTTAATCCTCACCCAAGGATATTTTTTCCATTCTTTATCTTTCTTTCTTTTTTTTTTTTTTTTTTTTACAGAGAGTGGAAAGGAAGGAGGGAGGGAGAGAAACATTGATGTGAGAGAGAGATACACTGATTGGGTGCCTCCCACACCTGCCCCAACTGGACTGGGGATGAACCTGCAAACGAGGTATATGCCCTTGCCTGGAATCAAACCCAAGGGCCAATATTCTAACTACTGTGCACCACTGACCAGGGCTCAGCTAAGCCTTTGGTAAGTGTGGGATTAGTGTGGTGACTAGGGCAGAAATGTCTGTATCTATGTTTATGGAGAGTTTGTGTGTATGGTTTGTGTCCACAACTCAGGAGTGTATGACATGTAACCTGATTATATGGTATGGTTTGTATTTATAGTATATATTCACTCATTCATTCATTTGCAATGTTCAATGAGCAATTACTATGTATCAGGCACTATTCCACTATTCTAGGCTTTAATAATGCTGAACATTAGAGCAAGGAAACACACAGACAACTAAACAGAAATGCAAGAAGTATATAATGTGTCAGCTGGTAGTAAGCATATAAGGGTTTAGTAAACAAAAATACAGGACACCAGTTAAATTTGAATTTCAGATAAACCATGAATAATTCTTTAGTGTAAATATTCCCATGCAATATTTGGGTTCTAATATTTGGGACATACTCATACTAAAAAATTATTTGTGGGTTATCTGAAATTCAAATTTAACTGGACAGTCTGTATTTTATCTGGCAAACCTGATAAGGGTTGGTGAATCTGTTTCTTGGTGGTTTGTGCAAAGTGAGTCTGGTATTACTGTACAATGTGTTGTGTAGGTGGTGTATATGGCATGTGACTGGTTCTTACAGAGGTATTTAGAGATAGTTGAAGCTACCTGTGTTTGCATGATAGCTGGATCTAATCTATATACACAACCTCCAGAGTTTGGTGTGGGAAGAGAGGATGATGTACACAGGGCTTGTATGTGAACATAGTACAGGAGTGATGTGTGTATACACCTAATACTCTGTGTGTTCTTTAATAAAAAGCTGTGTGTGCAGGTGTGTAATTTTTTTCTCCATCTGAGTGTACATTATGTGTGTGAGTGGCTTTCCATGGAACACCCTTCACAAGAATTCTGATTCTGAATACACTTTCACGTGTATTGAGTGTCACCAGGTCCAGGCATGATTATAGAAACCTTACCACACAGACTACACATCCGATAAGCTCTCTATCCCATTTTATCCATGGGTTCCACCACACATGCACAAAGACAAACATATCCTGAAGTGTACAGGACAGGGATAATCATTGCCTTCTCCCTCCTGTCCCAGCTGCTATCTGAACATCTGCCTACTGGCCAGGCCTCCATTCCCAGGGCTCATCCAATGGTCTTCAGGACCCTGGGCCTCATGAAGACTGCTGGGCTCCAATTTGGGACAGAAACCTGGAGCTGGATCTCTGGAGTGGGTTCCATTCTGCCCCACCTTCTACCTGTGACACCCCCCACACACACCTTTCTCAGGACAAGCTACTAGTTTACATTTAATGCACGCAGTCACCACGTGGCCTGGGAAGTACATTCATGGCTCTCAGTGCTCCCTGCAGGGCCCTGACATTTCTCACCCTCATCCATTTGTTCTTAGTCTCTGGAAGGCCTTTTGCTCCCCTTGATCTCTGGGAAGTTCACCCCTGTGAATTCACTCCCATGGATCAACTGGTAAATTCCTCCTGCTGAAGAAATAAAATCTCCTGCTTTCAACAGGATGCCATCCCTAGACAACAATCTCCTTTCAAACAGGCATTTTACTTCTCCAGATACTTTAAACAAGGCCTTTAACTCATTGAGCTTCACTTTGCTCTTTGGTAATATGCACAGGGCAACCCATGGATCTCTAGCAGCAGCCTTTACACACCACACCCCCCGGCCCAGTGACCCCAGGGTCAGATCAAGCAAAGAGAACAGAAAGAATGGGGGCTCTGAGAAAAGCTGCACCTCTGAGCCTATACAAGCAGAACCCCAGTGGGCTCCAAGTCCAACATAGCCCCAGGCTGGAACAGCCCCAGGAGAGTGCTCAGGCCCTCAGACCGGCAGGGTGGACTTTCCATCTGCCAGGGCATCTGGCCTCCCCGTGCCAACTCACCCCAGGGGGACCCTAAAGATGGACATGGCAGCACCGGGTGATACCAGGTCTCTCCCTCCCTACTTCATAGGTGCACGTTGTCCTCAGGCCCAGCTTCTTAGAGAGGGCTCAGGCTGGCCGCCACCTTGTGCCTCCGACAAGCTGCCCAGCACATACCTCCTCCCTTCTCGTCAGTTTCCTGGGACTCATCATTTTCCAAATGTTTCCTCTTCTGTCGTTGTTTCATACTACCAGCAAGAAGAGCCCCCTAGAAGATGCCTAACATCCAGCTCCTCCTTCTCCCTACAGGTTGGCCCTCCTTGGCTCTCAGGAAGTCCATTGAAATGATTTAGTACAGATGAAGAGGTGGCTCTCTTAACTGGCTGAAGAACTCAGACCCCTCAGAGAACCCACAGCACTGCCCAGTGCTCTCTACAGCGCAGGGCTATGAAGGTTCAAAGGTTGCCAAGCCCACAGCAGAATTCTCCGACCTCTATCATGACATCGGAGCATTCCATGGACTGAGGCCCAACAGTCCCTGTCACTGCACAGACCCCATTGTCAAGACAAATTCTTTTTCCCAATGGAACCTCTCCCATGAATTCAACTCTGGCATTTCCAATTGTGGCAGGATATACTGAGATGTTAATTTGTTCCTGTTTCATTTTTTTTCTTCCTTATTTCACCCTTCCCCTTCTGCATTCAAGTGGGTAGCAGAGGCAGAGCATGGCAAGGCTGGAAGCAGGAACAGCAATCTTTGCTTTGTCCCTAAAGTCCCAGACTCCATAGAAAGATGGGCTGCTTGAGCAGAAACAGAACAGAAGCAGGACTTTTGAAACTAGCTGTTCCCTTCTTACCCTGCTAGTGTTGAAACGTGCTAATTAAGTCAGGGAGAAATGTGTAGGGATCATGGAGGAGAGGATTCTCAAGTGTGGCTGTGGGGATAGATGTGCCAAAAACTCCAAGAGGAGATGGCTGTATTGTGCACACAAGCAGAATCTTGGCAACCTGTCCCACCCATGGCATGGGGGTCACCAAACCCAAAGGAGGTATGGCCACCAGTTGATGGGATCGAAACTACAACTGTGGACTCTAATATAAACAGTGACCATGCTCTCGCCCCCAACCCTCAAGACCAGGGCCTTAAATGATTTCCAAACAGGAATGGGTGGAAATCCAAACAGGACACCTGCAGAATCAAGGCTTAAAATACAAACTAAGTGGAGTTATAAAAAAAATTTCACATTGTTTCTTGCATACCTCAGCTTGTGGGCTGAAGTTCATACCAGTTATAAGTGGCGACCCATCTGGATCCTCCTGATTCCAATCTAAAATTAGAGACACCTCATTGCAAGACAGTGGCCAGGATCCAAAGGGAGGACTGGTGTACAGGAATGAGGTGAACTCCCAGAAGTCACTGCTAACATTACAAATGCCCAGTGGACGAAGGTGGGTCCAAATCTGAAAGGGCACCACAGAATGTCTTAAAGTCTCAGCAGAGAGAGGTGAAGGCAGGGCAAATGCAGCCTCGGGAGGATTCTTGGGGGAGGTTAGCCTTCCGGTTTCTTGCAGTAATCCCTAGAAAAGAAGGGGCAAGGAAGATCTTAAAAAACCTTTTGTGACAGAAATTTTCACACACAAAGAGAATTCTATAGTGGGAACATGGCTTCATAAACCCGTTGCCCATTTTCAACAATTGTCAATATTCTGTCATTCTTGTTCTGTACACACACAAACACATGCACACACACAGGCACACTTTTAGCTTTACACACACAGGCACACTTTTAGCTTTTTGTCCACTGCTTTCATTTTAGGTGTGTGTGTTGTTTTTTGGGGAGAGGGTTTGAAGCAAGTCTCAGACGTCACATCATTTCTCCTTAAACATAGCAGTATTTATTTTCAACAGACTAAAAGGTGTTTTTTTTTAACATACAGAAATATTATTGTTATACTACCCAACAAATTTAGCCATAATTCCTTCATAGCACTTAATTAATAACCAAGCCATACTCAATTTCCTCAAACTGTGTTAACATGTCTCTTTTTTTTACCTGGTTCATTGATTTCAAGATCCAAGCAAGGTCCACATGTTGCAATTGGTTGATGTATCTTTTAGTCTAGAACAGTCCCCCCTCCCTTCTTTTTTGCCATTTATTTGTTGGAGAAATAAAGTCGTTTATCCTGTAGAATATTCCAGTTTGGAGTTGACTGACTATATTTCTGTGATGTCATTTAAGATATTCCCCTATTACCTGTACTTTCTTATAAACAGGTAATTAGATCTAGAGAATGTATTATATTTACATTCAATTTCTTATTATTTCAATATTACTTTATAAGGGGTGCTATTACCTTCCTATTACATCATAAGAAGCACATAAAGTCCCATTTTTAATGATACTAAGATTGATCAGTGGTTTCAGGTGCTGTCAGCTTGACCCCTTCACCATAATGTTCCCCATGGCCAGGAGTTCTGCTTCTCATTGTGCTCATTTTGGGTCCAGGTTGACAAAGCTGCCACTACCTGAAAATTTGTCAGTCAACACTGTAGAGAGAAAGAATTCTGGGGAGTCTCGCACTGGCATCAAATGTTCTGGCTCAAAGAAACAGACATCACTTCCACCCAAAATTGTTGACCACAGTCTCATATGTGTCTCCCCATTTTCTAGACTCCATAAGCAAAGTAACATGGACAGTACTAAGGAACAGCACAGAGACCATATAGAAAAATGCTAATGCTCCGTTTGAATATAAGATGGGACAAAACCATCAAGCTATGCATTCATGAAACTAGGGCTAGAAAGCAGATCTCTCAGATCATAATTCAGAACCTTTCCACCATGCTGTGCTGGGATTTTTACACCAGGACAATGTAGTTATAAGACACTTACTTTGTCTTATTTCTTTTTTCATAAATAGGGTCAGGAGAGAAGGTTTGGAAGCCCATAAAACACTTGCCTTAAACCGAAAAGCAACTGCAAAATAATTTCACTGCCTTTGGAAATGTTTGACCTACTAAAGATTATATGTCTGGGAGGCTTTTATATTCAGAATATAGGAAATACAAAGGAAACAATCTTCCTAAGACTTCCAGAAACAGGCAGAAAAACTTTTGACTCCCATTTTGTTGCTTCGATTATCTTGTTGACTCTCCAGGTCTTTGAGTAATAGTAGTGGCAACAGCCAGCGTTGAGCCAAGATAAAAGCATATATAATAGTGTGGCAGCCCCTGCAGAACCACATGCTACACTACAGAAAATGCTTTAGCTCAATCCTATTTGCTCATGGGTCTGTGCAAAGTAATAAATGGTTCTGAAACATTTATTTCAAATCGCTTTTGCTCTTGTTACTTTAAAGATAACTTGGCTGTGAAATATTTGCTCCATGATGAAAAAGAATTCATATATGGGAAGAGGATTTATGCATTAAGATATGCTTGCTTATTTTGCTTTTGCAGATACAACGCATATCTAATGAATTAGAGGCAATCTTCCACTCTTCTCCTAATTGTTGATAAATGAATATGTCTTTCCCCACCTTTAATACTTCCCTGTCAGTTATTTTCTTAAAGAATATTATTTCCCCACTTAAATCTTAAATGGCTTCCCAATATGAACAGAGTAAAATGTAAAATATTCAACCAAACATGCGAACCCCTGCAGGGTTGAAAGCCCCTGTTGAGTTTTCCAGGCTATAGCACAACACTCTCCTTCTAATCTCTGCTCAGGCAGGACAAACCGCCCTCCCTCAAACAAAGCACAAGCACAGGCCCTTCCTTGAGTCATTTCTTTCAAAAGCACAAACTTTTAAACTCCAATTTGTTTTTATGTTTAACTAAAATCCCACTTTCACCCTGGCTGAGTCACTCATTTGATTGGGTCGTTGTCCCATGCATCAAAAGGCTACGGGTCCAATTCCTGGTCAGGGCACATACTTCGGTTGAGGGTTTGGTCCTTGGTCAGGTCAGGGCACATGTAGGAGCCAGCCGATTGATGTTTCTCACATTGATGTTCCTCTCTCTCTCTCTTCCTCTAAAAAAAAATAAACATCCCACTTTCTATGAGAAGCCTTTCTAGATATCCCAGTGAGAATGGACTCCACGTTTTCATAGCATGCTAGTTGTGCCTCTATGATAACTCTTTTTATATTCTGTGTTCAGCCAGTCTATTAACAAATGTGTCTGATTTCCCCACAACACAGGGTACAAACCTTGAAACTAGAGGCCATGATTCCTTATCTCTGATTTTTCCACAACTCCTTGCACTTAGCATGAGCTACCCAGTTTGCTCCTCTAACCCTCCCCCCAAAAAGCTTAAATAAATAAATTTCCGGAGTAGTGGATCTTCTTTCTCCCTAGGCCAGTGGTTCTCAACCTTCTGGCCCTTTAAATACAGTTCCTCATGTTGTGGTGACCCCCAGCCATAAAATTATTTTCTTTGCTACTTCATAACTGTAATGTTGCTACTGGTATGAATCGTAATGTAAATATCTGATATGCAGGATGGTCTTAGGCGACCCCTGTGAAAGGGCCGTTCGACCGCCAAAGGGGTCGCGACCCACAGGTTGGGAACCACTGCCCTAGGCCAAACTGTCCTGACCAGGTGCCTCGTTCATTCTCCCCATGCCAGCACAGAAATGCCAGCTCTACATTAACCCAGACCAGACACCACACCCATGACCTGAACCACAGTGAGAGCCCTGCTCATCCTGAGTCCTGTGTAACCACCCAACCCCCTTCATCTCCATCTGAAATATTTTCCCCACTGCTTAAATTTAACCTTCGAGATTCAGTACCTCGAATGTTTAACCTTCAAGGATTTTTATTAAAATACAACAACCTCATGAGAACTGATACCTTAAACCATTATCAGCCCGTGTTAGCAAGGACTAATGCAGCGGTTCTCAACCTGTGGGTCTCGACCCCTTTAGCAGTCGAACGACCCTTTCACAGGGGTCGCCTAAGACCATCCTGCATATCAGATATTTACATTACGATTCATAACAGTAGCAACATTACAGTTATGAAGTAGCAACAAAAATAATTTTATGATTGGGGTCACAACATGAGGAACTGTATTTAAAGGGCCAGAAGGTCGAGAACCACTGGACTAATGGAAAACAAGCTGAGAATTGCACCATTTTTAATAGGGTAGGAGATGTAAAGATAGGGCAAAGAAGAAATGGTTTATTTGGTAGAGAGGAAGATGTTGGGGGTGGTGGTGAGAAAGTACCAAAAATAAATATTCAACGTCCTTACATATTTGGAACAGACTAGATCTTCCTGAGATGGTGTCCCCACGTGAAGCAATGTATTGAGATCATAAGACATGCATATCCATTGCAAAGCAATAATGTTGACAAGCTGAGTTGAGATTCATGGAGTTCAAATAACTACATAGTAATCAAACTTTAATTATAAAATAGCCCAGGGATTGGAGTAAAACCCCAAATGTCAGGACACCTTCCTATCAGGGACTTTGCTGCTATATATAAATTGTAGGCAGGGAAGCAAGCTTGTAAGTAGGCTCAGCTGATTTCCTGGTGTCTAGGAATAATCTGAAATGAGCCACATTTTCCTCTAAACCCATTTGGTAGGGTTTTGAAAATCTCCCTGAACCTGTGACAGCAGTTCATAGAAGTAAAAGAGATTAACAGACTCTGACAAAGTTCTAAGAGTCTTTTCCAAAGATAGGCAGTATATCCCCAACGAGGAGGGGAAGTGCCTGAGAATTCCAGGCTAAAAATGCCTCTTTCTCTATGAATCATATTCCCCTGCTGTTTAAAGAATCACGAGGAAACCTGCTCCCAGGGGTGACAACTGAGGTCACTGGAAATTAGATGTTACTATGAGCCCATGGTGTCTTCCCCAAGGGAAGCAATGAAATGGTCAAACCCCCACTCCTTTTGCTGGAGTATTTACTGGATGACTCTACAAGAGTTCAGCTATAGGACATGAGCAAAAACCTTCCATCAATTGCTCCTAGTCCTTAAAAAGAGGTAAGAGGCCCAAAACAGTTGATAATTCCTACCTGACACGGAGCTGGAACAGTGCAGCTAGTGGATGGGTAATTTTTAAGGCTACTTTTAATTGTGTGTGAAACCCTTTGAATGGTTCTCCCTCTCTTGGGTATCCTGAAATTTCCATCTCATTAAAATGTGGAAAAGAATTCAAGTTCTATCTTCCCTCAGAGAGAAGAGGCAGCCACAGTGTCACAAACCTAAAGTTAGACTTTGTACATGCAGCCAAGTTAGACTATCTTACTGTTGCAGCCTGACAATACCAGAGACCTGATTTGAGACTTGATAAAATCATTGTCAAATAGCATTTGTAAGAATGCAGTTGCAATGAGATGGTGTGCTAAGTTGAGGATAATGAATTATGCAGTTACAGCTGCAGGCCTCCGGGTGCCTACAGTCTAAGGCAGTGGTCGGCAAACTGCGGCTCTTTGGCCCCTTGAGTGTGGCTCTTCCTAAGCCTTAGGAGTACCCTAATTAAGTTAATAACAATGTACCTACCTATATAGTTTAAGTTTAAAAAATTTGGCTCTCAAAAGAAATTTCAATCGTTGTACTGTTGATATTTGGCTCTGTTGACTAATGAGTTTGCTGACCACTGGTCTAAGGTAAGCATGTGGGTATATAGGAAACACAAAATAGAAATGGCAGACAAAATTAAAATGGTCCAAGTTACTGCTCTGCCTTTGTGGATTCCTCCATCCCCTGTCACCCATCCATCCCCCAAAAGCATATCCCAACCCTGGTGACCAAGGTAGAGGTAGAGCCTGAACGACAGTCCAGCAGCTGCTGAGATGCTCATGGTTGGGAAAGATTTTGATGTTTGTGAAATCCAATCCCCACGGTAGCCTTGAATTTCCTCTCCAATGGCTCTCCCAGGCAGTTACTCAACCCAGGTTCTAATACTTTCAGGGGCTGGGGACCCACCACTTTTTTAAACACATACACACACAACCAAACTCTACATATTTGGGTGAGTATAACAGGAAATTCTTCCTTGTGAGGACAAATCTACTTCCTCAGAACCTTAGGACAACAGAGAATAAATTTACATTCCTCTTCCATAAGGCACTCCTAATATTGGAAGACTGTTATCTCGGCCCTTCAAGGCTTTTCTTCAGCTACCCAGCCTTATTCCTCCAAACATCCAGGTTTCGTTTCCCCGTTGCCATCCATTCTCTCCTGAATGTGTCCTAGTTGCTTTGTCTTTGTCTTAATGTACATTCACCAAAACTGAACACAGTATTCCAACTAAGGCCTAGCCAGGCAAAATAGAATGGGGTTCTCCCCACTCAAAAGTACTTCTGCTAAGACTGGCTTTTTGTCAGCCACACCAAACTAGTAACTCCTGCCCAGTAGATGCAGCCACTTTGAAGTGGCCAAGTCAAAATTCAAACCCATTATTCATGACCAAGTGAGGATATCCCGCTCTCTTCCACCCCTCACCAAAAGGCCATCCATACGCCTCACTCCACAAACATAAAAGCTTAAGAAATGGGTGAGGTCTTCTGTTTTGCACATTCCTTTTAAAACGCTGAAAATTGTTTGATTTGCTCAGGATTTCTCAAAATACCCCAGGTCAAAATCAGCTCAAAACATTATACAACGTGGCGAGCTATTTATATAAACCTTTAAATTCCATGAAGGGATACCTAATAAGTTAAGCCATTAAATGTAGGGAAGCCTGGCCAGTGTGGCTAAATGGTTGAGCCTTGACCCATGAAGCAGGAGGTCACAGTTTGATTCCTGGTCAGGGCACATGACCAGGTGGGGGCTCAGTCCCCAGTACATGCCTGGGTTGTGGGCTTGGTCCCCAGTAGGGGGAGTGCAGGAGGTAGCCAATCAATGATTCTCTCTTATCATTGATGTTTCTATCCCTCTCTCCCTCTGAAATACACACACACACACACACACACACACACACACACACATATATATTAGTACAAATATATTAAAATGTAGGGGAAAGGGTATAGGACTATCATTAGAACCACCTGAGTTTGAAGCTCAGTCACATTAATAAAGAGCTGTTGGCCAGGACATCTTATTCTGAACCTCTTTCCTTCTCTAGAAATGGGGATCATACTCCATCTTGCCATGTCCTTACCTAAGGTGCTTTGCCACGAGCCTGGTTGATGGCAGCCGGGCAGTAAATGGTATGTTTCCCCTCACAGCACAGATTACTGCAGCTTATATCTCATTTCCCTTAGTAGACCACTAGCCCTTAGAGAAAGGGACTGAGACCTGCTTGTCTCTATGTCTCTCATATCCTCCACAGCTAGCATGAGTAGACACACATTCTTCTCGAATATAAATGTGAGCATCTGGCTTCAAATTCAGTCAAACATCATGTAGAAATAACCACATTTCTCTTCTGGCCTCTCAGTTTCACAGGGGATATTTGAAAATTCCCAGAGAGCATCTAGATTATCTATTAGAGAGACAATAGACTCTCCTCAGGTCTCAGGCAGTCATGTTCAAATGATGCTCGAAGTCTCATCTATTTGGGAAGCAGGTGGACATTGACATTTCTAATATTTTTTATGTTGACCCAATTTTAAGCTCTATTTCTCTCCTAAAGTAATGGTGTTCTAAGACATAGCTAAAGCAGGAGGGGCCAGAGGAAGCTGATGGGGAATGGCAGCATCTGATACCACCAATTTCTGACCTAAAGGAAAGTTTTGCTGGTCTCTGGTGTGTACCCTGAGCAATCAAATTAAGAGAGTTCACGCCCACACTGCCGCCGCCGGGCTGAGGTAATTGTTACTGTTATGGCTTTAGCAATGAGAGTGGGAGAAGATGAGAATTCTGAAAGAGACTGTTTACTGGAAAGCATCCCAAATATCTCATTAATCCGCTTTTCATTTGGCAGACTTTCCTTTCATTAAAAACGCCATGCTCTGCGGTTTGTGACAAAGCAAAACTGCCTCTGAGAAGGCGAAGCAGCCAAGTGGAAAGGACTGGGGCTCTGGAGTGAGTTAGACCTGGGTTTGATTTCCACGGGTGGTGCTGACTTACTCTGTGACTGTGGGCAGCTTTCCTTAGCCTGTTAGAGTCTCAACCTTCTCATCTATAAAGAGAGGATAACTGCCCTGTTGTGGTTTGGAAATGGTTGAGATCAGCCCTAGGACCTTGGGCGTGTGTTTGTTTGTATGTTTATGCTTTATGGCTCAGATGGTCATCTTCAAAATGAAGATCGTAATAGTACTTGCTTCCCAGAGTCTGTGGTGAGGATTTAAATGAGTGAATTCTGTAAACTGATTAGAACAGTGTCTGGCACAGAGTGAGTGCCATGTAAGTGTTTGTTAACATCATCAGTATCAAGGGTTAAAGGATACGTGAAAAGGGGGCCTTGCACAGTGACTCGCCTGGTACCTGGGAGACGCTCCATAAATGTCAGGGGAGACATCTCCCCCACGGCAAGAAGCCCACGGGAGAAGCTTTACACTGGGCTCTGAAGAAACTCCTTGGGTGGAAGGACCTTTTCCACAATCCTATACAGTGGGGCCTTGACTTAGGAGTTTAATTCGTTCCGTGACGGAGCTTGTAACTCAAATTACTCGTATGTCAAATCAATTGATGTTGTGGCGTTCACTGTGACGTTCGCTGCGCCAACTAGTGGTGGGGTATCTGAAGCTGGCTTGTAACCCGAATTTTAGCTCGCAACTCAAAGCAAAAAATCGGCCGAGAGACAGCTCGTATCTCAAAAAACTCGTTAGTCGGGACACTGGTAAGGCAAGGCCCCACTGTACTTGGAACTTTGGAGAAAGAGGGTTAATGTAGATCAAGCTAGTTTACAAAGAAACAGACAGAAGGAAGTGGAGGAAGACAGTCGGTAAGGGAGCTGGAGAAGGGATAAAGAGGCACAGTCCATGAAAAGGAAAAATGGCAGGTTTTCTGACACCCAGATTACTGTGGTTTGTTTGTCCCCCCACATCGTGCTGCCTTTTAAGTGCTCGCTGGTTGAGAAACACCTTCCTACAGAGTTCCTATTGTCAGGTGGCATCCGATCCTCTTTGAGGTTTTAATAAAGAGAGAGTAAAGGCCCAGCCAGTGTGGCTCAGTAGTTGAGCATCAACCCATGAACCAAGAGGTCTAGGTTCTATTTTGTGCTGGAATTCTGGGCCCCTCTGGTAGCTAATAGGTATTAGTCTGCCAGAAAATACGTGTAAGTATTTTCATGAGGAAGCAGGGGAGGGCAGGGTAATGGTCTTAATGTAGTGTTTAATATTTTGTGGCTTTGTCCATGGCCTACGTACCCTTGTGGACTCACATCTCAGTGCTAAAAAGAGAGGGCTATACATCTAAAAAAAATAAAGAGAAAATGTACTAACCATCCTGCCCTGCTCTGAGATACACGCATATCCCAAAAGGGGGAAGACCAACATTATCCCACCTCTACCTGGCCCACATCAAGAACTTAAGAAAGGAATCAGAGTCTGGCAGAGACAAGGATTGTACCAGGAGAGGCTGTCCAGTGAGAGCAAAAGCTGTGTCTCCCCAGAAGGCAACCAGCCTGCCCACATGGGAGCTGGAGCAGGAAACACATCATGAAACCCACAGGAGGTAAACAGACTGGACAGCACACAGCAGACAAGCCCTAGGGACTCTGCTGGGGGTGGATGGGAGAGCATTAGCGTGTGTAACAGCCAAAAGGATAAAAATTGAAAACCACAGGTTATTGCCATTTATGTGACCCCTTTTAAAACTCCAGGCTAGTGTGGCCTGAGAAAATGAGCTGACATTGGTAATATCACCGCCTTCTGTTGCTTTAGTACAATTTAATCTGCACACAATGTTATAATGAGGATCCCTAGTGGGCTGTGCTCATCCAGACTAATTCTCTTCTGATGCCGGTGCTCCCAGGAAAAGAAACATGATTCTTGATTCTTATAATTTAATTATGTGCTGCTCTTCATATTAAAGTAATTCAAACTATTGTACCAATGTGACATACGATTTGTGTTACTTTTCTTATAAGTGGGATGGGCTGGTACTGAATCATCTGTTTTCTCAATCAGGGTCCCTTGCAACCAATCACACACTTCTGAGAAATAGCAGGTCAGGGTTAGGGGCACAGTGTGTATTCATGAAAGAATTTCTCTGTAAAGAAGCAATAAAGAACTGTTAAATCAATTAAACTAGGAGGCCATTAGACAGAGGTGTTCTAATACCTCAGCATTCTATGCAAGCAACCCAAAACCTAAGCCTGTAAATGCCTATGGTTAAGAAATCAAAACCTAAAGACAACCAATCACAAACAGCCAACTCAGCTTTCACAAATAATGTAACTGCTTATAAGCTCCAGCCAATCAGATAATCCCCTTGCTTTGCTTCCACATCTTTTCTGTAAAATTGGTTCCTATTGTTAGAGCTCCTAGCCACTTCCCATTTGGCACTGTCCAATTCAAATGGGTTTTTATTCAAATAAACTCAAAATTTTTAATATGCCTCAGTTTATTATTTAACAGAACTAAGCAACACTAGTCTAAAGGAGAAGCAAAAAAAAAAAATGTTCATTAATATTAGCTGGAGCCTAGCCTTAACCTGTCTGGACCTCGGTTTCTTCTTGAGTTAAAAACAAAACAAAACAGAAAACGTGCAGGTAAGATCTCCTATGCCTCTCCTCGGAGTTCCTATGAGAGCCAAAAAGTGATCATTTGAAACATTTTTAACCTATAAAGGATCATAAAAAATAAAGGCTGTATAGTCCATTAGGGTAATAGAACTTTGTTTTCAGGTAAGTTAAAATGCCTGCTACCCCAACTGTTGTTAAATAACAAAATTCAACCAAGTTAATTTAAAGATCTAATTGTCTGTATTCAGTGATTCACGAATGGGCAGCATCCCATCTAGTAACAAGACCACACTCCAAGGGGTTGTACAAATGGAAGGTTTTTATAGGAAGAAGGGTGGGGCAGGGGAGCTATTAGCAAACAAAAGAAAAGATTAATTTTAGACCAGGACATCATTTTGGGGGGAGAAGGGGCCAGCAAGGTTTTTACCAAGACTCTTTTTTTCGATGGGGGTTGTAGAGGGCCCATATGATAGGTTACCTCATTGGTGTTGACCAGAAAATTGCAGACTGGTAGGTTAAGATTACATTCCTGGTGAAGGTTGACATGGTAGAGGCAGAGATAGGATATTGGGGACTAGCTATTTATAAGAAATATTAATCATGCTCTGTTAATTGGTCGTTTTCTTCTGATTAAAGAAAGCACATTCTAACCTGGCTGGGAGTTGTACACAGGACAGGGGAGCTAACCTGGAAATGCAGCTCCTGGACATGGGAGTATCTGAGAACTGCCCATTATCATAGAAAGATTAACAAACTCATTGAGGAAAGGAACAGTGGAGTCCCATGCCCCCAGCCCTTCGCAAACCCCCAGCCCGCATTGCTTGTAATCTGTAACCATTGTACCCATTCTTATTCCTTTTGCCTACTTCCCCATGCAATCTTTGTATTTGTACCCCATATAAGCAGCTGGCTTAGGGGGTGCAGAGCAGATTTTTGTGGATGACCTGCTGCTTTCCCATACTGCCGGCAGTATTGGAACAAAGACCCATATATGATTCAACCCTGTCTCTGCTTAATTGGCTCAGGTAGTGACAGGCAGCCCAGATCCATTGGCTGTTGGATTTCAATAATGCAATAAGGTCAGGCATTAAGTCTAGGTTAAGTATCATGGGCTTTAGCACAACAGATACCATTTGGTGCCTGTGGTTTTCTTTTTAACATTGTGATTTTACCAGTTAAAAGTTTATAAAATATACCACTCCAGCTCATAATTTTCATGTGATTACATAAAGTACAGAGACAAAGAAAAGGACCAAATCCCCTCCCATCACAGTTTCTGGGCAGTTTTAGCTGATAATGTTTTAGTGGTGCTATTTTATACTATTGGATATTAAGCTTTCTTTTGGAGAACAAAGAGAATACATGTGCCAATACTAAGTTGATTTTGCCCCTGTTATCTTAAATGTATATGGGTATCTTCTTAAGGAAGTTTGCAAATCAATATGCCACCAGCGTAGTGAAAAGTGGCCACACACACCAAAAGTGTGACTAAAAGGAAGCATCCTTCCCATGAGAAAACCTAGTGGCTTTCAGCGAACAGAATAAGAAAGAAATTAAATTAGAGTTGTGGGTGGTGACAGCAGAAGAAGTAGGTCATCCTTTTAAATGCCATTTCCTGCAAAGTTTCATGTTAATAGAAGCCTAAAGTCCAAAAAGTGAGTTTCCCTATTGCCTAGGGGAAATGATGTCAAAGTAATTTAAATATTTTTCAAATGACTTTCTTTAATATCCCCTGCAACTGAGAAATCTCCCAGACCTGTAAATCTTAGCAAAACCATTGTTTCCAGCTCTAAACCATGCCTTCGGGTTTGGCTTTCTCTCTTCTTTTATGGATGAATAACATTTTCAATCAAGTTGTTTTTCTTGTTACTCCAGGAACCAGGCCTGTTTTGAATAAACATAATCCTCCATTTCAGGCTCTCTGGCCTTCCCTTCTCGCCTCTGCTAGAACATGAGATTCACGGTCCGGGACCTGCGTGGCATGCAGAGGAGATGCAGTGGATGGGACAATGTTTTTGAAATCTTAAGAGCAGGGTCACCTCAGAGAAGATGCTTCAATTCTCTGAGTCAGGTTCCCAGCTGTAAACTATGGACAAGTGTGACACTAATAAGAATCAAATAAAACTTCACTCAATGACCCCTCCTCTATGAATGCTCTCCTGTCCACTCTCTCCTCCCTTAGTGAGAGCTACCCACTCCCCACCTTGCGTTCCCACTGTGGTGTGAACAGACTTGGATCACAACGTTTTAGTTTACTTCCTTGTTTATATTTCTCTCTCCCTTCACCAGCCTAAAAACATTTAGAGGGCAGGACCTTGGCCTTATTTTAGGAATTTCCAAATCATGCTCCCTAATGTTTGTTATGTAATGAGCTCAAAGTAATGTCTGGTGAAAAATTAATTTGTTAATTGACTAGTTGATTGATTGAATGAATGCCACAGATGAAAGCACCTTGTAAACCTCCGATCACTAGACAAATGTAAGTTACTATTATATGGGATTCCATGAATTAACTTTGAACTTAATTAGTCAATTGCTCAAAGTCAAGAGTTAACAGACCTTATAAATGTTCTCATTTCATGGCATCCTTAGATTTTGTTTATTTGTTTAATCCAGACAGCTGCCAAGAATTGACATACCCTACAATAATAATATGCTAAAAAAAAAAAAGAAAAAACAACAGTCCATGCAACAGAAATATTGAAAAATATTCTGCTGGTTAAAATAGTTGCCTCTTAGAGATGCAATGATGAAATTATATACTTTAACTTCTTCTTTGGGTACAATTTGGTGTCCTGGTTCAGACCATTATACTAACACCAACACTAAACACTCGGGGGCCTGTCCTCAGATGCCCAGTTTCACCAATTGCTTTTGGTATGAGAGTACTTATAAGAAGTAGTTGGGTGTTTGGATTTTGTTTTTGTTTTTTACACTGTTCAATTCATAAGTATTAGATACCAGCTACATGTTGGCTAAGTACAAGAGCTGCAAACAAGAATTTCAAGGTGGGGCGTGGGCTGCACCAGAGGGTCTTGACAAGAACACAAATACCATAATCAAGGCAGAACGTAAATGTCATAAGGCAATAGATAACTCCCCAGTGCTATGGGTCTAGAGACAGAAAGAAGTAACAGGCAAAAGAAGATCAGAAAAGGAGATGGAGGAGATAACACCTGTTATAAAAGTTAAGCTTTGGACAATATTTCAATCCACATAGATAGGGAGATCAGCATGATAGGGGTGGGGAAAGCGGGATTCTAAGAAGGCATGATACTACAGAAAGTCCGGAAGGGAAGACCAGCTCCCATGGCTGTCTCTAGTCTTCATTTCCATTACATTCCATCTGTTCCTGGTATTCTATGCCAACTTGACTCTGGTAATAACCAGTTTCAGATTAGCTGCATTTGATGTAAAACAACACTAATATTATTACTGCAAATATCTCTCCCTTTTTACTGCAGCAATAAGTATTATTTTAAAGTAATGGATCAATACTGCATTTATATAATATCCTTAGAGAAATTATTCAAAATTTGAAATACACTTTGGGTAAATTATAATGTCTTTAATTTTTATTAGAATTCTAAACAAATATGTTTCTGCCTTTTCTGAAAATTATCTGTGCTTAACATGGAAAAACACCTTTTAATTACTATAGCATAACATTTTGCCAATGTCTACATCACTTGGTCTTTGCCAAATTCTGATGTCTAGCATTCGCATTAACTTCTTCAGAATATTTTTAAGAGCTGGGAAATGTAGATGCATAACCATAGCACATTTTGAACTCCATCAAATTCTAGAACAGGCTCTTCAATCTGTGATAGAAATAAAGAATTGGTTTAATGCAATGTCTTCCAAACTGCTGTTCTACAGGATATTAATAGGTGTTTCACTTTAAAAAATGGGACATATCAATTGAACAAAGTTAATTAGAATTTTTTGTTTGTTTTATTCACAAGACTTCTCAGAGTCATTAATATGTTCTCATAAGTTGTGAATCTCCAAAGAAGAGACATATGTCCTCCATACTTACTTTACAATGAAACATTTTTAGCCACGTCTATTAATTCCCAGAATGTTGTTTTAAGAAATACAAATCTGGCCCTGGCTGGTTTGGCTCAGTGGTTAGAGTGTGGGCCCACAGGCTGAAGGGACTTGGGCTCAATTCCCGGTCAAGGGCATGTACCTCAATTGCAGGTTCAATCCCCACCCTGGTTGGGGCATGTGCGGGAGGCAATCAATTTATGTGTGCCTCTCTCACACTGATGTTTCCCTCTCTCTCTCTCTCTCCCCACTCCTCCCTCTCTTTCACTCTCTAAAAATCAATGGAAAAAATATCCTTGGGTGAGGATTAAAAAATATATACAAATATGAAAAACAACTTATCTAATGAATTACACTAGATTAAAGATAATTCCACAATTCAGTTTTGGAAGAACAGTTGACCTCCACAGAAATGTCTCCCTTCACCCAACAAAAAGCATGCTGAGCAAAACCAAGAATATTAATCCCAAACAAAACAAAAAATGTTACATAAATTATGTGGCAAATGCCACTTAGGCAATTCTTCCAAGGTGCCAAAACAAAAACTTTAAATATTAATTCCAAAGAAATACTGAAATTTTTCTAAAGTACAAAACATATTTGATATGCTAATAAATTGGTAACCAGTTACCATATATTAGATAAGAAGATACACAAACTATTTCATTCAGGTTTACTCACTTGCTAAACACATACCATCAGAATATCTAATAACTTTAAAAAGTATTTACATAAAATTCACTATTCAAATAAAAAATTGCTTCAGTGAATCTGCATGTGCATGCCAGAGAAAACATTTATGTAGCACAAAAGCCGTAGTAAAAAGCCCCTTCTCAGCTGTTTGCAAGACAGGTTTGGGGCTTGTGCACTCCGGTCAAAATTGCTGTGTCACCTCCCTCACATGACTAAGAGAAAAATCTACAGAAAGGACCTCCCACTTCCCAAACCCAAACCTCGTCTATTATCTCCTCCTAGGCCTGTGAAGAAATCAGGTCAAGCGATGTGGGAAAGCCCACATATTAGAATAAAAGGGAGAAGTGATGAGCTCATGAAGAGAGAAGTAAACTTCCGAAGGACAAACTTGGCCAGGCACTTATCTCCACCTGCCAAGTCTGTGATCTTTTAAAAATATATTTAAAAAACCTGTAAAGATATTTGAAAATGTGATTTCAGAAATTTTAACTGTTTTTATAGGTATATAAGAGTAATTTCGTGATTTGTGGGAAATTGTTTTGTGATTTTGGGTGGGTTAGAAGGCCTTTACAATTTTCCCCACTTAAAATAGTGGGACATAGGCTACCCCTCTTCAAATATTTGACATCCAAAATATTTGCTTAGATTTGGATAAAGAAGGATGCCTAGTTACGTATTTGAACTATTCATGGAGTAGGTGGTTTGATACCTGCCAAAATAGTTTAACTTTTTCCAAGTAGACACCTTAGAAGTATAGGAATGTGTGACATTACTCCAACAATACTTTAATTACTCAAAATGTTTTTAACACCTTTTTAAAAATTGCCTTTATTTAGACTTTTAAATCTCCTTAGTGGTGAGAACAGACAAAGATATTCAGAGCCAGATCTGGAAAATAAGGTAAGTAGTCCTTCCAAGAAATTGTATTTTGATCAACTGGGGGTCTCTTTTTAAAATAATCTCACCAAATCTCTTGTGTGACTTGTGAGTGGTTCTGAAATCAGTAGGATAGGAGACATTACAAAGTGTTTTGATTCATGGCAACATCATTAGAAAAGATACATTGTCCTGAAATGAATGTGAAGGATAACACTTTTTGTTAGGAACATTTAGATATGGTTGTTCAAAATAGCTCTCATACCTCTTTTCATGTTTTGTTCAAAAATAACTTGTCTACTTAAAGCAAATCCTTAGAGAACTAGATTCGTCTTTTCATTCAAATGGGATATTTCCCTTTCAAGTATTATTTGGAAGGAGAGATGAGACTTACTTTGTTCTGGCTCCCTCCCACTTATAATGTAGGGGGGGAAAAAACTAGGAGGAGATAAAAACAAAAATAGACAAGGTTTGGGTTTGGGAAGTGGGAGGTAATAGACAGATATTTGACAGGGAGATCAATCAGATTCACAGGACAAGGCACAGATTGTTTCAGAATCTTCCAGTACCTCCCAAGGCAACCAGACAAACCTCTGATGGTTTTCAATCATAATATTTACCTTACTTGAATTTCAAGTAACCTTAAAGCTACAGTCCTTTTGGCTCTGAGCAATATAACAATGGGCACTTACAAGACCTGGATTCCAGTTCCCATTCTGCCATTGGGCCTTAATCTACTGAGGACAGAGAACTCTGTTTTGTTCATTAATAAATCCAAAGTACTTACAATATGTACTCCCAGGTGCTCAATAAATACTTGAAGTAAGAAGGCTTAATTTCTCTAGGTCTCAATTTCCTTATCTGTTAAATAAGGACTCTGGCTTACACCAAGAGATTTCAACCATGGGATGCATTTACTAATAGAGCCTCATCTTTTTTGCTTTCCTCCTCTTTCTAATGGCAGAAGTGGGATTTATTCCAGGGATGCAAGGATGGTTCAACATCCACAAATCTGTCAATGTCATACACTACAGTAACAAAATGAAGGATAAAAATTATATGCTCATTCCAACAGATATAGAAAAAACATTTGACAAAGTTCAACACCCATTGATGATAAAACTCTCAGAAAAGTGGGTATAGACAAAACATATTTCAGCATAATAAAGGCTATGCATAACAAGCTGACAGCTAACATCATACTCAATGTTGAAAACCTGAAAGCTTTTCCTTTAAAATCAGGAACAAGACAGATACACCCACTCTTGTCACTTTTATTCAATATAGTATTGGAAGGTCTAGCCACAGAAATTAGGCATGAAAAATCAATAAAAAGCATCCAAGTCAGAAAGAAATAAGTAAAACTCTATTTGCAGACAACATGATGATATACACAGAAGATTATTAGAACTAATAATCTACCAGAAGATTATTAGAACTAATAATCATATTCAATAAAATTGCAGGTAGAAATGAACACATAAAAATGTTTTGTGGTTTTATACACTAACAACAAGCTATCCAAAAGAGAAATTAAGAAAACACTCCATTTACAATTGCATCCTATATGATAAAAGCCTAATATGCTAAGTGTCTGGTCATCCGGTAGTCCGTTCAACCAATCAAAGCATAATATGCTAATGATATGCTAAGGCTGCTCAACCACTCCCTATGATGTGCACTGACCACCAGGAGGAAGATGCTCTGACTGGTAGATTAGCTTGCTGCTAGGGTCTGGCGGATCAGGACTGAGTGAGACAGGCCGGACACTCCCTCGAGCCCTCCCACGGTCCCTCTCTGGCTGGCCAACCTGCCGCATCCCTCCCAGGCCCCAATTGTGCACTGGTGGGGTCCCTCGGCCTGGCCTGCACTGTCTCACAATCCGGGACCCCTCAGGGAATGTCAGAGAGCCAGTTTCGGCCCGATCCCACAGGCCAGGTGAAGGGCCTCTAGTCAATAATAATAAAATAGCTAGAAGTAAATTTAACCAAGGAAGTAAAGTACCTGTATACTGTAAATAAATTATAGGACATTGATAAAAGTAATTGAAGAAAACATAAATAAATAAAAAATACTGAGTGCTCATAAATGGGAAGAATCAATATTGCTAAAGTGTCCGTATTACCCAAAGCAAATACAGATTCAGTGCAATCTCTGTCAAAATTCTAATAGTATTTTTATAGAACAATCTTAAATTTCTGTGAAGTTACAAAAGACATAATGAAAAAGAACAAAGCTGGAGGCATTCTACTCCCTGATTTCAAACTATATTACAAAGCTATGATAATAAAAAAAAAAAAAAGTATGGTGTTGGCATCAAAATAGACACACAGATCAATGGAACAGAATAGAGAGCCCAGAAAAAAACACACATACATATGTTCAATTAATTTATGGCAAAGGAGGCAAGAATATACAATGAGGAAAGGTCAGTGTCTTCAATAAATGGTGTTGAGAAAACTGGACAGTCATATGCAAAAGAATAAAACTAGACTATTATCTTACACCATACACAAAAATTAAATCAAAATGAATTAAAGACTTGAATATAAGACAGGTCTACTTAGAGGAACTATTGCATGGGCATTAGTGCAAGGATTTTTTTATAGTTACTGATATTAAAGAAATTATTTCTGGATTCTTTAACTGCATTGTCAGTTATTGAACAGCTAGAAGCCTGATTTCCAGATAGCTTTAGAAAGCACACTTTAATCTCTCTGGGCTTCAAATTCCTTCTTTACAAAATGAGAAGGCAGCATTATAAACCATTGCAAGTATTTATAACAGAGGAGATTTAATACACAGAATGAGTTACTCAGGTGATAGAGAAGCTAGAGCCAAATGGGATGATGTGGTAACCCAGATATTAGGAACAGCAGGAAGCCAATGGCACCTCTAGGTTGCAAAACAAAGAGAGGAGGCGGAATTGCTGAAGCTCAGGAGAGTCCATCAGCCAACAAAGGCTGGGACTATGGTGGGCCTGTAAAATGGGAGTTGGAACCACAGGATAAATTCAGTGACTGTTAGAGAATCAGCCCAAGGCAGAGAAGGAGGAGGGAAAATACTCTGGCTTTTCCCTTCTCCCTTCCCTCTCCCTCCCTCCAGTCTCTCACCAGTGCCTTCCCTGGCTAAACTCAGGAGAAACCTGGGAACAACAGAGTTTGGGGAATGACAGCCTTCATGGGTCAGCCTCTCCATGACAGAGAACACAAGGGTACAAGAAAAGGATTGAGGCTGAGCAGGTCTAAGATCACCACAGTCTAGGTATCCACATTTTTTTTCAAGAGCAGTAACATGAAAATAAAGACATAAGTCAGAGGACTGTTTGAACTGATGATTATGGTAGCTGGAGCCCAGCCAGTGCAGCTCAGTGGTTGAGCATTGATCTATGAACCAGGAGGTCACAGTTTGATTCCCAGTCAGGGCACATGCCCGGGATGCAGGCTTGATCCCCAGTGTAGGACGTGCAGGAGGCAGCCAATCAATGATTCTCTGTCATCATCAATGTTTCTACCTCTCTCTTCCTCTTCCTTTCTCTCTGAAATATATATATATATATATATATATATATATATATATATATATATGTTTATATATATGTATATATATGTTTATATATGTTTATATATGTTTATATATAAACATATATATGTATATATGTTTATATATGTAAACATATATATTTATATATGTTTACATATATAAATACACACACACACACACACACACACACACACACACACTAGAGGCCCAATGCACAAAGCCGCGGAAGCTTGCCTTGGCCCTCGCAGCCCTGGCTTTGTCCGGAAGGTCATCTGGAAGGACATCCTTCTCTGGAAGGTCATCCAACTGTCCAGTCTAATTAGTATAGTATGCTTTTATTATTATAGATTTTTAAAAAGGTAACGATAGCTGGTAAAGATCAATGACTGACATATAAACATGGGACTTTGCTTAGATAAAAGGCAAACCTATATCAAGGCATTATTCACATCCACAATCTTTTTATCCATCAAATGGGTCTGGTGCATGTCCATCACATCTGCTAACGTGATTTCTGACAGCTGTATTCAATAGGAGCTAATGTATATGTGTGCTTTTGTTTGGTCATTTTAAAAATTTAGCCAAAAGTTCCAGGCAGCCAGGACCCAGAGGTTAGGTAGCTGTGCTGGCCTAAGGACCTCTTACTGGCTGGGCCAAGATGCCACAATTCCTTCATTTCTTCAGGGTGGTGCCTGCACCCTCCACCAGGGAAAGATTCCTGAAACTTCCAGGGAGGTGGTATAACTACCACAGTGGTCCTGTCAACATTGTCAGCCTCCACCAGGCCATGGGCACTGATTCTTGGTTAGGAAGTTCTTAAGCCTAGTTCTCAGTCATATAAATGATTCCTACGGGACCCAGGACGGCTAAGAAGAACTTCCTGGAGCCTTAGCACTTATCCACCCCTAGCCCTTTTGTGGGGACCAGATTTCTAAAGTAAAATCTTTGGGTGTCAATTAGAACTAGACCAAAACTTGGAGTTCCTCACCCACCGGGCAATCATGCTTGTGTTTTGTTCTCTAGAAGCCTGCTGGGCACTGGACCTCAGCCAACGGTGCTGAAAACACACAGGTGAAACCTGGCACTTCTGTTTTGTGTGAGGATCATTGTGATGTCCCCGCCCCTTAAAATGATCCACACAAGCACAAACTCATGCTTTTCTCTATCAGCCCAAGGAAATGCTATAATTCCATGAATAAGAAGCCCTGTGCCCACCCTTTAGGTTTCCCTCCTCCTCATCCAGAGTTCTAGCCACCGGTGACAGTGACTGGCGCCAGGAGGCAGTGCCAGGGCTGGGTGAAGAGGGTCAAGTTTCAGCCAAGGCTGCAAAAAGCCTGCCCAGCAGAAACAGGAGCGCTCATCAGCCAGGTGACAAACAGAATTTTGTTCATGTCTACAAAATGTATACTCCCACATGCCCCACCGCACCCAACATCAGAATTTAGGAAGGAGTAAATATGGCCCATTGTCAGCTTATGGAGAGGAATCCAGGAAACTAGCTGGGAGACTTTATCTAAGAAGGAATTTTTTTAAAGGAAGGCATTTATTTAAGACAACAAAAGGTGTCTATCTTGTTTTTACATTTAACATTTTAATGGTTGGAAGGTTAAGGTTTTTGAGCAAGAATTGTTGCTATTCACCTAGAAGCAACTGATGGTTTTTTAGTGAACTTGACCCTCTCACAGGTATTTAAGAAGGCCTTTATAATGTCAAGCCCTGATCTTTTCCCTGAAAGAAGGCAAGAGACATAAGAATGACCTCTATAAAGTGGCAGTGAGTCACAGAGGAGCCAGCCTACCCATCGCCCTCAGGGAATCTACAGAGACAGAGAGGTAGACAGCTAGTTTGAAAAGGACAGAGGTAAAGGGACATCTGAAGACTCAAATCTCATGATAAGTTCACTTTGCAGAAAAACAGGAAGTAGACTCTCTGATGAGGGGACTTCAGGTGGTTACTTCCCTTACAGTCTGGGGCTCTGCCACTAGTTTTTCTCTCTGCCCTTAATCCCCTCCTCTTCCCAACCTCATCCTTTCCCCTGCAGGATGCAGATAATTAGCAAGCGCCCTGGAAGGGGGCCCTTGTACTCATTCCTTAGTGTCTTTTCCAATTGTCTAAGCTAGTAAGAATCTAGGGTTTTCTAAACTAGTTCAACATATGGACCCCAAAAAAGGAAATTTACACTTACGGCTACTGTCGATGGCCTTTCCACAGTTAAATGTGTTTTCTTCAATCTTATGCTATTTAAATAGTCAGTTCTACAGAACATTGTCCCTTTGGTGAAAGTGCTGGGACTTCAGCGTGTGGGGGTGAGAGCACGTTCAGGCAATGGACCTCGATGGGGGTGGGCAGAACAGGCCGGCCCCCAAGAGTAAGAGCAGCAGCAGGAGTGGCAGCCCCTTCCTTCCACGAAGATGCTCCAGGTAGATGCAGGGAGAGGACCTCGTTGAAAGAAAACATGGGGAGGAAAAGGAGGTCAGCATCAAAAAGCACCTGAGCACCCACCAGCTTTGTACCATTTCAGGGATAAAAGTAAGAACTTTAGGATGTCAGACCCAACTCTCCTATCCTGGGCTTTCATTTGTTTCTACAAAAGCCTCCCTCAGCCCTGGGGGGCCCCTGGAATCACCTGGGGAGCTTTAAGAAGGCAATCTGATGTCAGGCCGCCCACCAACCCAATTGCACAAGGATGTCTGAGGGGAAGGGGCAAGCACTGGAGGTTTGAACAACTCCCCCGACGACCCTAAGGTGACAGGAGGTTCCGAGACATACTTGACTCCACTGTCCCCACCTGGATCTAGAAGCCGCATTGGGAGCACCTCGGTGACCAGGAATCCACTGCCTTCCAAGGAAAGTTGGTCCATGTTAAGACCGTTCTGGTTTGTACAGGTTTTCCGTATGCTGGGTCTCAACCTGCCTTTCTGTAACATCCACCAAATTGGCCTAGCTCCGCCCACAAGGGCCAACGAAAATCTACACAATGATACAAACCTGGAGGAGCTTTGCTAGCACAGCTGACAGGCTGAGGGCAAAGCTGAGGCCAAATTTAACCAAATGAAATCTAACAGGTGCTTGTGTTCTTTTACTTAGGGCTAAGAAACTGCACAAGGAGAGGATGCGAGAGAAAGGGCTTAGCAACAGGACAGATTCCTGGGTAGGGGTGGAGGGTGGAGGCAGTAACTCAACAGGAATCATCAGAATGAAGTGGCTGCCCAAACTGTGCCTACTCTCTCTCCCAGCTGCATTAGCAGACACGTGATTCCAGAAAGCGGGATACTTTACCCACCTGTGGTAAAGACCTAACACCACATGGCACACACTTCAGAAGAGACAGAAAAATAGAATGAACCCAACAGTGAGGAATTTTAAAATGTTTCAAATAAACTTTTAGGGGGAACGCAAGTAAAAAAGAAAATATTAAAATAGGGAATAGGAAACTAGCATTTGAGTCCATAGTCTGTGTCAGGTGTCATACTTACATCAGGGGATCTTCTCAGGTAATCATGGAGAGGTGAACACACAGTACAGTGTGCAGATGATGTGTTGTGGAATTGTGTCCCTGAAACCTGTATACTCTTGTTAACCAG